>NW_023602073.1:45641242-45695767 GCF_014898055.3 Talpa occidentalis | reverse complement strand
TTCATGACCAGCCCCAGAATGACAGGATCAAGTTTTACATTTTAATAAGATCCTTCTTATGTGCTTTCCTCTAGATTTTCAGAAGTTCTGCTCTAGGACAATGATTCTCTAAAGTGGGATCCCCAGAGAGCTGGAGCTCATCTCAGAGAGAAGATTCTCAAGCTCTGTCCAGAGGTGTTGCATCTGGTTGGGGAGGCCCAGGAATCTGCATTTTGACAATCATCGTAAATTTTCTGAAACCTCAGGTTTCAGAACCACTTTAGATGATGGGGTGCTGCAGGGGCATTGTTGCCCCAGCCAGATAGGATACTGACAAGCAGCTAAGAGAAAAGGCTCACACCGTGGGGCTGAAGATCTGGCATCCCTTTGCTTTTTGTTCTTGGTCATAGAGAGAGAAAAATTTATCAGGAAGTATATTAGGCAATGAATATATGTATCAGCATACTGTCAGTAAATGGCACAAAATTGTTTGTTTAGAAATTAGTTGTTGGGCAGTTTGGCCCACTTGACAATGGGAGATGGTTTGTTGAACATGCCTGACAAGCATTACAATACAATAATTATAGTAGGTCCTTCTTTTGCCTTCTCTTGAAGTTTCTTGGGAAAGTGTTTAAATGAAGCTATTTGAGTTAAGGAGTTTCTAGGTAGAAGAAGTTCTGATAGCTGAGTAGCAGCCAGCCCCTGGTGTGAAGGCCATGAGGATAAGAAAAGTCTTTTCTTGCTTAGGCTTTAGCTGATAGGGATGTACTGGCAGCTATCTACTGTCTTAGGTTACTGTTTAGCTGAAACAATGAGTTCTAGTGTAAGGCTTAGTTTTTTATTAACCTTGAAGGTTGCCTTCTTGCTGAGAGCACGTAGTGGCCAAAAGCCCATGGAAAAAGAGATGCACTGATTGTTTCTACTTTGCTTCTATGCACATGATAATGTCATCTCACTGCTTGCAAAAAATGTATAAATAAAGAACCTGCTGAGCCTCTTGGCAGAAGATACTAGCACCTCACCAAGTGTCAGTGTCTCCTCATTCTACCTCATCCCCTTCCTCTCAGCCCTTTCGTTTTCGCCGACGCCGTCTCATCCTTTCAGGAACCCCTGACATGACATTTTGCCGGAGGCTGGTCCCCAGCAAGTGGGGGATCTAGGTGAGGTCTGTGGTTGGAAATGAACGATGATTAGGACCTGGAGCACCTGCCATGGATCCTACTATCATCAGTGGGCAGATCCAGTGTCCCGGATAACACAGAACTTCCATCCTCGTAATCCACACAGATGTGGTGCAGGGAGGATGATATACCTGTTCCTACACTGATCCAATGTGGGATGAACATGACAGGAGCCCTGAGCTGGTAGTTAATTAACTCTGAGCAAGTTCTCATGAGTGGCCATGGGAAAGCCGTGTCCTTGCCAGGATCACAGGGTCAGCTGTGCCCTGGTCCACAGAGGCCAAGGAATGGGGCTGTTTTCCCTGTGAAAGATCCTGAAAAGTAAAAATGATGGCCTGTTCTTCCTGTCCTAGTGATGGTCACCTGTCCTTTTTGAAATCCAAGGTCACCTCTGTCGTTGGGGATTTTCATACAGGATCAGTTTGGTTTCTGGGATGTGAGAGCCCAGACCTGTCCCCTGGTGACCCTCACAGCCCAGATGCCCTCCTCCTGCAGAGGGAGAGTTGGTCCTTTATTGTCAATGACTTTGCAGCCACCGCAGCTGCAGTGTCCTCCTATGACAGTGTCACTGTCAGCAGTGGGTCTCTGGCAGGGCAGGGAGGGACCCTTATACCCAGCACTAGGGCTGGTGTCCTATCTCTGGGTATGAACACGGGCCCTGGCACAGAGACTATCACAATGACGTGTTCCATCCTCAGAGAGCAGGCGTTCCAGGTGTGCAGTGTCCTGGGCCAGGACCGCTTCCTGCCACAGAGAGACTGAGGGTCAGGGTCACGGATGAAAAGAAGGCCCCAGATACTGACCCAGGGTAGACGCAGGGCAGATTGAGGGAGTGACCTGTGGCTCAGTTTTATCCAGTGGAACTGGAGATGTCCTTATTATTAATGACTATTATAGAAACAGCTTGAATTTAGTATCACCTTACAGTATACAAAGAGCGCTTTCACTGTTCATGGTGACTCTGGAAGCAAAGGCAGAGGAATTGCTTCTTCACAGGAGAGAAATGAATCTCAGAAAAAGGAGTCTATACCTCATTGACGCCACAGAGGCCACAGCAGTGTGTCCAGTTCCTTCTATTCTGCTCCCTCTGGTGGAAGAGCAGCTCTAATGGGGCCCTGGAGGTGACCTTACCCCCGTGTCTGCAGTATCCACATGGGGAGGGGGGGGGTCTCTGAGCATCTCTGCCCTTAATGTCCATCCTCACTATCTGTGGCTGCAGAAGCCAGAGGGTCTGCCTGATGGTGACACTCCACCTGCAGTTCACAAATCCTGCTTGTCCTTTGGCCTCTCTCTGGGTTGACGGCCATGACTGCTGTTTACTAAAAGGAAATCTTCACTTATTTAAAAAATTAAGTCATTTCCTTCACCAAAGATTATGAAACTTTCCCATGATGCTTTTCAAGCCATTTGTTTCCCACCACAGGCCTTCAAGCTTTGGTCTGTCATGGTTTCATTCACAAATATTTAATAACTGTCTATAGATTAGGATCATCTGCGTTGACTGTGGACCCTCACTAGGTCTCTCACAGGTGTGCTTCACAGGCCTCACCCTGGAGAGCTTCCTCCTGTACCTGTGCTGCATCCGCAGGGTGTCTGTCCTGAAATCCTCCCCACGCTATAACAACAGTGTTTATGTCACTTCACCACCCAGGACACCACCAACTCCAAAAGTTAGTGTCCTTTTGATTTGAAACTTCCTGCCTGATTTTCCCTCTGTACTAATAATGGCAGACTGACCTGTTCATTAGCTGAAGCTATGTTGAGACAAAGCCACAATGTAGACTAAAGATCCAGGGGGTTACTGATAAATGCTCTCAAGGCCACACACCTGACTTATGCACCCTAGATAACTGCTTAGGAGTCTCCCGCTTCTGTTCCCCCTGCTTGCTTCAGGTGCAAATGTGCCCCTGCTTGGGCAATAAATACTCTGTTACCTGATTGCCCGGGCTCAGACTTTGGAGAAAAATCTCTGGGGTTGCCCTTGTAAGCAAAGATCTTCCCTCCTCCTCTCTGAGTGCTGCCTGGCTCCCTACCAGAATTCTGTCATAACAATAACCTTTTAGTGAGAAGGTTTGAAATGTTTGCAGAGAAAACTGATACCTTCTGCTACTTAAATGAATATTCTTAAATGAATATTGTCATCAGTCTGTAAAACTTATAGTCAAATACCATGAATTACCTTCAACCTAGGAAAAGGAATATTCTCGTTATAGATAAATGGCTTCCTGTGGCCTACATGTTTGTCTCCATTTGGGCCCTATGTTTTCTATGAGGGAAGAGCAGGGGGAGGTGAGTGTCCAGCTCCTCTCCAGGACCCTCAGCTTCTGTCCTTCCTCAGGCATCAGGTGATGAGCAGGGATGGGGAGTCAGGGTCCCGGCTGTGTCCAGGTTCTGCCATTACTGGCCTGACGGTCTTTTCATTGATCCCCTCACAGGTATAGTGAGAATGACCGTGAAGATCTTTCCAGTTCAAGTCTTCACATGTCCCGCAGCCCTGACTGTCTGGAGCGTCCCCTCCCTTATTTAGTGTCACTTTCAGGGCTGAGCAGAGAAGGAAGATGCCAGGTGTCAGCACACGCCCTGCAGAGACAGTCACCACTTCCAGCCTCAGGTCATGTGGCTGCAGGAAAATGCCCACTGGCCGAGTTTGCCCAGAGGGGAGACAGCCCAGTCAGGGCTGCCCCTCTGGGGGGCTGATGAGGATCATACCGCAGGCTCAGGGTCACTGTCCCTCCAGTAGCTGGATGTGGATCCAGAGTCTCACCTAGGTCATTCTATAAGCCCCTCTCCCCCTCCCTTTAGGCTGTGTGCACAGGGCAGCTCTGCGTGGTATTTTCACCAGTCCTGGGAGCAGGACACAGACCCCATCACCAGGAATTAGATCCTGGGTCCCTGGGGTGTGGGTATTGGGTTCTGCCTGGCCCCCACAAAATATTCACACAGAGGTGCCGGCAGCCCTGCCTTTTCCACTACTCTGTGACCTTGTGAAGGTCCCCCTGGGAGGGAGAGAACAGTGGGCTAAACATGGGGGTCCCCTACCTGCATGTCCCTCCTACCCAGGCCTGGGGAAGCCAGTGTTGTTCTGGGTCTGTCTGGTCCACGTGTCTCCTGGGCTCAGGGCTGTGGGGTTGGAGAGGCAGCCCTTGGGGGTGGGGGCACAGACTATGAGACCCCAGGGGGTGCCAGGGCTGGGGGGCTTCTGGCTCAGCAGACTCCAGGCAGTGGGAGGGGAACATAGGGTGTTTCTTTGAGCATCATTTTCTTTATCAAGGATAGAAGGTGCCTGATGGATTATTGTTGGGAAGATGTGAAATTATGTCTCAACAGGCCTGACCCACAGAAGGTGATACAATGACAGTCTCTTTTCCCGCCCCTCCAGAGAAGCATCCCTGTGCCTTTTTTTTATAATTAATCCTTTTTATTAATTTGGTTTTTTTATTTATATCTTTTACACCATTGTGTATTGCCCATAAAATTCCCACCAGCAATTCCCCTGTGAGCCATTACCATAGTCCCCTGTGCTCCTCTCTCCCCTGTTTTGATCCCTTTCCCTGCCCTCCCTGGCAGAATGTCTCTGATTTATGGTTGCCTAATTTTGTTGTTTTCTTGAATTATTATTGTTTTTTTACCTGATCCCTTATTTGGTTCCCCTATATTCCTCCTGTAAGTGAAACCATCTGATATTTTTCTTTTTCCTTCTGACTTATTTCCTGAGCATAATCCCTTCCAGCTCCATTCATGTACCTGCAATTGGCATGAGTTTATCTTTTTGATTGCTAATAGTATTCCATTATGTATATGTACCAGATCTCCTTGATCCAGTCATCTGTTTTGGAGCATTTGGGTTGTTTCCATAGCTTAACTATTGTGAATAGTGCTGCAATATACATAAGGGTGCAGGTATCCTTTTGGATTAATGTTTTAGTGTCCTTTGGGTAGATTCCTAGGAGTGGAATTGCTGGGTCATATGGTAGCTCCATTTTTAGTAGGCGGAAGAGCTCCCACACAGCTTTCCATAGTGGTTGGACCAGTTTGCACTCTCATGAGCAGTGGAGGACAGTTCCTTTTCCCCACATCCTCACCAACATTTGTTTCCCTTTTTTTTTTTTAAAGATTTATTTATTTATACAAGAAGTGGCGTACAGTCCAGATATGCAGGAGGATGAGAGGATTCACTAGAGACAGAGTGGGGAACAGAACAGGAAGACTGACGAAATACACTGCTGAGGGGAGCAGCAGGCGAGACAGGAGAGGTCTACTTCGCCATGTGGTATTCTCGCTGGCAAGCTGGGATGGAACCTGTGCTGCAGAGGCTGCTGTGGACAGCTTCACAGCAGCACTCAACTGCCTGCGCCACCAGGGAGGCCCCTGTTTTCATTTTTTAATTATGTACCATTCTCACTAGTGTAAGATGGTATCTCATTGTGGTTTGATGTTGCATTTCCCTGATTATAAGTGATGTTGAATATTTTTTCATATACCTATTGGCTGTTTGCATTTCCTCTTTGGAGAAGTGTCTCTTAAGTTCTTCTGCCCATTTTTTGACTGGATTGTTTACTTTGTTTTTGTTGAGTTCTATGTGCTCTTTGTAGATCTTTGTAACCAGTCCCTTATCTGTTGTACTGTGTGCAAAATTTTCTCCCAATCGGTAGGAGTCTGTTTTGGTGAGTGTCTCTTTTCTCTTAACAAGTTTGTTTGTTTGTTTAACCAGTTTGTCTTCCTGTATTCTAAGGAAAAGAAAGAACATTCCTCAGATGATAATATGGAAATTAAACACCAAAGGGTTAACAAAGTAGAGTGACTTTTGCCAGTCCCCCCAGATCTCCATATGCCTGCATCAAGAGGACATGCCTACCCTTCCTGTCTCCCCTTTGCAGACCCTTGCCCACCTCCCCTGTTTTTTACTCCTTTTCATAAATACCCCTGCCCTCTGCCAAAGAGCAGGACAGTGGTATTTCAGACATGAGTCTTCTGCCCACCTCAGTTTATAGACAAATTAAACTACTTTCCTTCTCCTCAAACTGTTTCCTTTTGTTGGCTGAGGTTAAGAGGCCAGTTTTTGGCATCAAAATTGTCCAGTAAATTACAACACACTTCCTTGGGCACATGAAGAAGTAGTTTGTTCAGTAGATTTATAATCTCCGTAAAACTCCAATTTTCTCCTTTAAGTTTTCTTTTATTGATTCTCCTAGTTTGACGTTGATCTCACTTATTATACTTAGAAATGGCCTAGACCTAGTTGTTGTCAAGTATTTCTTTGTTCTTTTACCAGGTGAGAATTTTACATCTTATGGTTGGAGAATTTCAAAGAAGATTTCAAGTAGACATGGAGATCAGTGACATGACAAATTTACATTCTCTAATCTTACAAAAGTTTTTTTTATACATAATTAAAATCCACAGAGGTAGTCACATTGCCTTTTTCTCAAGATCTACAGGTTATCTCCCTGTAGACTCTGAGAATGACTCTCAGGGAAACTTTGGTCTCAGGAGACTCCTCTCCTGGGCCTGTGGGGATCACAGCACCAGAACTTCCACAGAGTGGGGAGGGAGGGGCCGACCAGCTCCCAAGAGTGCATCACTCAGGGGGAGGAGACGCCCCTCCTCAGGTTATGGCCCAGGTGTGACTCAAGCTCTTTAGCTCACCAGGGGCTTCACCTCTGGTCCTGGTGCTTGTTCCTGCTGCTGAAACTGCTCCCGGATTTTCCTGGTGTTGCCCCCAGTCAAAGGACGTGGTCTCTGGAAGAAGAAATGGGGGGTTGGTCACAGTGGAGGGAGATTTATTTAAAAGAGGGAGAAGGGACAGAAACCTGCCTGGAGTGACTCTGCCATTGGGTGAAACTATTAAGGGTAGTTTTTTTCAGTAGGCTCATAATCTCAACTGGATTCTGTTGTTTTTGTCAGATCACTGTGAAAAGCTATAGAACATGATGCAGCAAAGAACATGATCTCAGATGAAGGAAAACTGAGTTTAAATCCTGACTCTGCTCTCAGCAGTGCCACCTTATCACATTATGAGTGTTATAACTTCTCTAGTCAGTTTTATCAGAAGTACCATGAAGGGTAATAAGTCATGTGAGCATCTTGAGGACACAGCTATGGGACTGGAAACTGCATCCCCTTACACCTGAGGGAAAGAAAGGTCAGTAATTTGGTGACCCCTACATACCCCCTTCCAGGGTCAGAGGGTCCCCAAACTGAGAGACCCTCCTGCTGGCACCTGTGAGCGGCCTCTGATGAACAGACCCTCCTCCCTGACAAGCTGAGGAAACAGTATGAGGGAGATGGAGGACCTGGGATCATTTCTAGAGCTGACTGGCCAGAGCAGTTTGCAATCACACTGACAGTGGAAGAGGCTCCATTCCCACTGCATCTCACCAGCATGTGTTGCTTCTGTTTGTTTGTTTTTAATATGGGCCCTTCTCACAGGTGTGCATTGGTGTCTCATTGTGGTTTTGATTTGCACAGATGAGTAGGTCAGGAAGATACTACTCAGAGATCAAAAAAGATAAACTTCATAATTTGCAGCAACATGGATGGAGCTGGAAGGATTATGCTAAGCGAAACTAGTCAGAAGGAACAAGACAAACATCAGATGGTTTCATTTATAGGGAGAATTAGAGAAATGAACAAAGGTTAAGAAGAAGATAAACCTCACAAGCTGACGTAGATCTGATGCATACAACAGAGCAGGGGAGGGGTAGGAGTCACACAGGGTAGGGAGGAGCACAACGCACTGTGGTGATGGATCACAGGTGCCAGGGTGGGGGAGAACTGTGGGAACTACACCTGAGGGGAGAAATCAAATACTGTCTAAAAACTAACAATGACATAAGAAAATAAATATAAAAAATAAAAATAAAATATTGCAAATGCAGAGAAAAAAATGCAGAACTTTATCTTTCTAGAATGGTATGGGTTAATCCATAATGGAGCAAGTTACCAAAGATTTGTCACAAATGCAGAATGACATTAGGTAATAGACTTTACCTTATAAGGTAATAGATTTTACCTTATAAGACCCAGAACCTTCCCCTTCTGCAGCACTGGGTGACCGTAGTGGTTAAGATCGTTGTAAACCACACCCTTCTGGTCCTCCAGAAATAGAAAAATACGCTTTTCCCACGCGGCTCACAAAACCCCATTCCTGTGCTGCATTCTCATCCTTGAATTCCAGAGCTGGGGCCAGAGCACAAACTGACCAGGACCCAGTGCGGCTGCTGTTCCCTCTGGCGTGGCTCCTGGCAGCATGGACAGCACGTGGCGCCTGGGTGGGTCTGAGAGTGAGTCGGCTGTTTGGTTGGTGCCAGTTGAGCTCCAATCAGATTGGTCCATTTAAAGCCATGAATGGTCTCATAAACCTTGAATGGCACCCGTGAGAAAGAGCTTGATTCTGATTGGTCCATTTACATTTCTGGCTCTGTATTCATAAATGAAACACCTGCCAGTGTGTCCAGATGCCTGAGGTCAGGTAGTCTCACCCTGGAGTGCAGGACGCTGTCACTCAGAGCCCATCTGACAGGCCCACAGGCTGCCCACAGTAAGGTCCCCTCTCCCCATGGCAGCAGGAATCACAATAGGAGTGGGCTTCAGCAGGGCCAAATGCTCACCTGAGCACCCAGAGCAGGCACCCGTCTATCACAGCCCACCAGGCCGGTCTACCACCTACCACAGCATAGCCCAGGTCAACGCTGCCAGAGCTCAGGGATGCCCACAGGCTGCGCATTGAGCTTGGGGCTTGGCACACCATGGGCCTCTCTCCCCATGGCATGTTTCAAACCTTGCTACTGAAGTGGCCTCAGCAAAGTCAGCCACACCCCACTGAGTGCACTAGGTTACAGGGATCCTCATTTATGTAGCTATTGGAAAATGGCCACTGGCCAATTCTGCCCCCAGAGGACAATCTGCCCCTATAGGACAAACCCACTGGGGCTGCTGTTCCCTCTTGGGTGGCTCCTGGCAGCATGGACAGCACATGGCCCTTGGTGGGTCTGAGAGTGACTCGGCTGTGACAGGCCTGGCAGAAGCTGTGGCCACAGGAGGTGCTCCCAGGGGCCCTTGTCTCCAGGCAGATGCTGTAAGTCCCCTCTGCCAGGAGGGTCCAGTTGTGGGCCTGAGGTCATGCCTGTCCCACAAGGTAGGTGAGGAAGGGGAACAAAGGAACAGAAGAGGAGAGACTCAGGGTGGAGGTGACCACACCTGCACTGGTCTTGCTGTAAAAACCTCCTCCCTGCCCCGCACACTCTCACCCTCTCCAGTCTCTGCTCCCTAAGGCGCCTCACTCCTTTCTCAACATGGACCCTCACCTGCCTTCTCTGCTCCCCACACCCGGCAGGGAGGGCTCACAGGGCCTGGCATCACCTCCACTTTCTCTCCCACCTTTCCCTGCAGCCAGGAGAGCAGACAGGGGCTGAGTGTCCACGATGTGCCAGGCCCTGAGCTGAGACTCACAGGCATCAGCTCCCCATCCTCACCAGGTCCCTAACCCCACCACACACAGGTGAGGAAACTGAGGCTCTGGGGGGGAGTCCCTGTGTGGGTCCCACCCGCGTGCTGGGGGGACGGGCTGGAGTCCAGGCCCAGGGAGAGGCCCACGCCCCTCAGCACCTGCTGCAGCAGCTCCAGCTCCTGTGCATGCCAGCCCTGGACCTGCCCGCACCCAACACCCAGGACCCTTACCCTGTCTCCTCAGGGTGACTCACCTCCCTGTCACCTCCTGCTCCCCCTGGGGCTCAGGTCACCTCTCACCTTCTCAGGGAGGAGGCCCAACTCCTCCCAGGTCAGGGTCCCCTTGCTCTTTGCTCCCCGGGTCTGTCTCCAGCTGGACCCTGAGTTACAGACACACAGAGTCCCTGGACTGCTCACTCTGTGCCCCAGTGCCTGGAGGGTGGCACCCCAAATACAGGTTATTTGAGTTAAGAAATTAATTAACAAAAAGCAGCTCAGAGGACTCTTGTTTCTGGTAATAACTGGTTTGGACATTTCCATCAAACACATACTGAAAACAATGTCTGTTGGTGGCATTTACCCTCTTCAAGAACAAAGATTTCAGGTATTTCAAGAGCTATTATGTGAAGATTTACATTTACTCTGTTTGAACACAGAGGTCAGAACCTGGTCATGTCTGCAGCAGTCTCGGGCCCAGCCTCTGTCATCACCTCCTCTCTCCCCTCGTCTCCCTCCATCACAAGAGCAACATCAGGAGGAATTTTTAAATTCAACTTAATCACATATGGCTGCCTGGGCAGGTAGTGGGCGCCCAACACCAAGAGGACCCAACTCTCACTCTGGATGTTTCCAGTGAGTGTGACCACACTGAGGCCTCAGACCCCTCAGCCCTGAGGCCCTTCCTCACTGCAGCTCCACAGCAGGGGGTGAGGGTGGGGCTGAGGTAAAATATTAATTTTGTTTCATTTTTTGCCTTTTTGTCCTGCTTTTATTGTTTGCTTGGGTTAACATTTTCTCCCTCTTCCACAGTTCTCTATTTCACATCATCATAACCACAAAAGATAATAGAACTGTTACAGTAAAACAGAAAACTCTTACCTCCAATCCCGGTGGCTAATGTGGTAACAGCACTCTTTTTCTGCCTCCTTTTCCAGTGGGGACCAGGACTATCATCCTGAGCACAGCAGTGAGGAAGGGAGGGAGGGAGGTGGGGGAACCAGCCTGGGTTTATCTGAGATCCTCTCCCTTCCCCACATGAAGGGTTATCCTCTCCTCCCTTCCTGGACTGTAGACAAAGTCTCAGCGCAGGAACTGGTATAACCTGGGCTAATCCTGCCCCTGGGCCAGGCCAGCAGGGCACACACTCCTCCCTCTCAGCCTGTGGTACTCCCTCCAGCTCTGGTCTAGAGAGAAAGTAGCTGCGCCCATGGAGGAAGTGACCGCTGGGAAACAGTGGGGCTGCCAGGCTGGAGCTCCCTGACTCCAAAGGAGATGAGCCTGGAGTGGGCATTAGAGGAGGAGAGAGGGAGCTGTCAGGGGGAGCTGCCCCCACAGCCCAGCAGGGCCCCATCCAGGATCCTTACATCTAACCATGGGAATAGTCCCAACACCGTCCTGTCTCCAGATCCTCTGCTGCCTCAAGTCCTGCTCCAAACCTGCTGCTCCACGAAACTGTACTTATTGGGGTGTTGCCTGACACTCTTCACTCTGGAATTAATTTATGGGACTGGAATTAATTTATGCTTGAGCTTGATGTGCAATTGTCCTCCCATTGCATTATGCTGTGTGCCCTGTCTCTCCCGTCACACACACACACACACTCACTCCCCTCTCCCTGGGAACCAGACCCTCACTCAGCACTGGGGGTTACTCTGACCCTCTGTCTCTGGTCCCCTCAGAGCTGCCCTCTCTGCAGTGTCTCTACTCGGCGGAGTCTGAGCAGCCCCAGGAGTCCCTGCACCTCCTGCCTCTGCCCTTGTGGGAAACCAGCCCCTCAGCCTGAATGACAGTGAGGAGGAAAGGTAAAGTCCTGAGGTCAGTGATGGATGGAGGAGACAAGTTATTTTTTTTCTCTTGGTTTAAAATAGTTGCTTTTTTTTTTTTACTATATTTTTTTGTAGTAACACGTGTTTACACACTGCACATGACTCAAAATCGGAGACTCACATCCTTAGATGCAGGTTCTCTCAACCCCCACCTCCAATGCACCCAGAGTCCTCCACTATATTCCTCTGGACCTTCTTACTCCTTTTTTTTTAAGGATTTATTTATTTATTTATTTAGTATTTATTTATACATGCACTGGGTACAGTCAGAAGTGCGGGAGGGTGAGAGAATTCACCAGAGCCAGAGCGGGGAGCAGAGCAGGCAGAAGGACCGAAGCACACTACTGAGGGGAGCAGCAGGCGATGGGAGAGGTCTGCGCGCTATGTGGGACCTTCCTCTGGTGGCTGGGGAGCAGCCAGGGATCAAACCGGTGCCGCAGTGGTTGCGGGCAGCTTCGCAACCCAGCGCTCAACCACTGGGCCACCGGGGAGGCCCTTCTTACTCCTTTTGTCCCCACCCTCAAGCCCCTCTGGGAGCCTCCATTCTGCAGCCAGACTCCATGGTCTTGGTTAGGTTTTCTCTGTTCCTTTGCTGGTTTCTGTATATTACACATACGAGTCATGTCATCTGGTATTTGTGGCTCTCCTGATTTATGTCACTTAGCACACTTTTACCCATTTCCATCCACGTTGTTGTAAATTCAAGATATCATGGACCTGCCACAAGAGTTCCCATCATCTATTTTATGCACATAGATTGTTTCCATAATTTGGCTATTGTAAATATTGTTGCAATGAACACAAGATTGCACATAGCCCTTGAAATGAGTTTTGCATTTTTTGGATAAACCCCAAGGAATGGATGCTGGGTCCTCTGGCAGATCTATGTTTAATATTTTGAGGAAACACCATACCGTTTTCCATAGGGGCTGGACCATTTCCCACAATGATGTGTGAAGGTTCCTTTCCTCCCCACACCTTGCCAAAACTTGTTGTCTCTGGTCTTGTTAATAGGAGCCCCTCACAGGGGCCCCCTCACAGGGAGGTGGTGCCTCATTGTGGTTCTGATCTGCATACCCTGATGATGTGTGATGGGAGCATTTTCTGTGTGCCTGTGGCCATCTGTATCTTCTTTGGAGAAGTATCCACTTAGCTCCTCTCCCCATTTTTGATAGGGCTGTTTTTGGGTGTTGAGTTATATGTATTATTCACACATCTTGGATGTATGACATGCAAGATGTCTCCCCCCCATTGGGTGTCTTTACATGTAATGACAGTTTCCTTTGCTGGGCAGGAGCTTGCAGTTTGATGTGGCTCCACTGGTCTCTCTTTGCTTCTGTTTCCTTGGAACACAGATGATATCGAGGGCAGTGAGTCTACTGTGTACAACACAATATGGTATCCACATCATTGTACACTTGTCTAAAATCCGCAGCATGGACACCACCAAGGGTGACCCAAATGTGCAGCCATGGGCCATGAGAGATGATGATGAGCAGGTTCATCATGTGACAGACGTGCTGCTCTGGGCTTAGCATGTGATTAGGACATTATCTGTGAAGTGTTATACAGTTGAAGAGACTGCAGTAGGATTTAATTTTAAAAGTATTATTTCATGAGCACAGAAGAAAATTTTATACTCAAGAATTTATGTAGCAAAATAAATCACACCCCATTCCCACCATAACCCTCCAGTGAGCCAGGTCACTTGCTCAGAACTAGTTAGAAATTTATCATTTCTGGGCCTCCCTGGTGGTGTAGCGGGTTGAACACAGAGCTTTGAAGATGTCTGCAGCCTCTGCAGCACAGGTTTGATTCCTGGCTGGCCAGGGAGATACCCACATGGCGTGGTAGACCTCTCCTGTCTCGCCCGCTGCTCCCTGCAGCGGCGTACTTCATTAGTCTGCCTGTTCTGCTCCCCACTCTGGCTCTGGTGAATTCTCTCACCCTCCCGCACTTCTGACTGTACCCAGTGCATGTATAAATAAATAAATAAATCTTTAAAAAAAAACAAAAGAATAGACACAAATCAAAACAAACAAACAAAAAAAGCCAAAGTAGCAAATAGGAATCCATAGAAAGGCTAGACCCTGAGCTAAGCCTGGGCTGACCCAGCCCCATAAGCACTCCTGGCCCAGACATGACAGCACAAGGCCAGGTGGGGCCTGAGTCCCTGCGATCACAGGCCCTGCTGGGACAAGTGCTACTTAAGAACAAGGACAAAGGAGCAGAGACACAACCTCTGATGAGTGACCAGTCAAAGCCCATGACACACTGAGCCCCGATTGGACACAGGCCCCGTCCCCCTCGGCTCCTTACAGCATCTCCTGCCCCCACCTGCACAGACTCAGCACAGCAAATACGTGATTCTGGAATGTTTCCCATTTATTTCATCTCAAATTTTAGGAATCATTTTTATTATCCCCCCAATCGATCAGGCAAGCTTCCAAAAACTAATTTCAGAACTCAATTATTATTTCCAGAAGGAAGTAGTTACTATTCTTGAGCAAAACACAAAGACGGGGTAGACACAGACTAAGCTACTTCACGGAGAGACACAGGTCAGTGTGGGGAGGGCCCTGGTGGGCAGGGCTGGGCCAGTCTCCCCACCTTCTCACATTATCTCATAAGAACAGAGACACATTCAGATGCCTTTTGCAGCAAACGAAACCAGAAGATCTTAGAGTCACAAAGTACGGGTGAGAAGAAATCCTTCATCACTCAGCCCCCACCAGGCAGCTGGCTCACACTGTGAAGGAAAAGGATCACAAGAAACATGTAAGTGTCGACATTCTCCATAGTCCACTGCATCCTCAGAATGTCCCCCTCACAGCTTCCCCATAACCTGGTCCCATCCTCTCTGCTCCAGTGTTGGGAGACTGCTCCTCTAAAGAGAGCTGGGGTTTTTTGGAGAGCACCTGTTTACTCTGCATAGGGAGTACCAGAACATTGGAGGTGCTGCAAAGAGAACTTCCCAGAACTGACTCCTGTTCTCTGAGGACATGCTACCATGTGTGCATGTTCCCCACTAACCAGGAAAGCTTGTTCCAGCAATAACTTATTCATCTGTATAAGCACAAATACAATTGCATGCTATATTCTTGTTCCTTTGTTTATATCTTCAATAAAAGCTTGGGCTGGGCAAGTGAAAGGCAGAGCTGCTCTCAATGGCTCTCCCCAGGCTCCCCTGCTGCAAATTCACTTAGACTCCAAGTCTTCATTAATGGCAGAGAACTTCATCAGCTGTCCTGTCTGCAGAACCCCAGCCCCTCCCACTGCAGGTCTCCAGGGTCTCACCTTTAGGGGCTGAGAGACACATCAGAACTCTGGGCGCTGTCGCCGCCTGGGGGAGAACAAAACAGAACCTGGTCAGAGTCACAGAGATGAGACCACAGATGGGACTGATGGGTGACCCCCCACCCCATGGGCTCCATCTACACTGTCCCCAGGGGCTCAGGAATCAAACCCCTGATCCACACTTACCTGCAGCCTGAGAGTAGCTTCCTCCTTGTCCTCCTGTGGAAGAAGCATCACGTGAGACCAGGGAGGAGTCAGGCTATGACGTCAAAAGGAATCTCCAAGTCTGGACCACAGGGAATTTTCCAGAACTGTGACTGGACACTTAGGGCAAGACCAGAAAATATGAAGAAAGGAGATGAGAGGGAACTGGACTGCCTGCTGGGGTCTGCCCTCAGCAGGGAACTTCCCCTCTGCCATTTGCTGGAATCAGGTCCCTAGTACCAGAATTATCAAGGTGAACAATGTGATTCATTTTCAAAAATGCTTTACAAAAGAGAGTTAGCAATCAGTTCCAGACTGGGCAACTCAAATGTGTGGATGGTACTTCCCATTACAAGGTAAGGCAAGTCCTACCTGTGGTCTGAAAGCCTCCCAGCAGACAAGATCCATCCCCCCCACCACTCCCCTACCTGAGTGTTTTGCTCTAGGCTGCACTACCCATGCTGTCTCTTGACAAGGCCTGGGCATTGGGGGAGACTCCTGAAAGAGGGGAGTTTCTGCACTTTCCAGAAGATCTGAATAAGGGAGTTTCCAGAGCAATGCCTACTAATACTCTTCTGTTTGTTCTTGGTTAATGCAAAATTAAGTTAGTTATAAATTGGCTTGTGAAAACCTAATTCGTACCAAAGCGTTAATTGGCCTGTTGTTCTTACGCTTGAATTATTACAAAAGAAAGTAAAAATTGCTAAAGGTATAGTTAGGAAAGAAATGTTTTGGCCCTGAGAACTATGGAGAACAAGCTGCCCTATACCAGCTGTGCTTGGAAACCATAGCTTAACCCCGGGGGTAGGTGTTTGCAGCAGCAGCAGTACATTTCCTGCTGTATGCAAAGGTCAATAGTTTGCAGGTTGTGTGGAGGTTAGACATTTCTAGTTAAGAGTTAGACTTCTGTAGAATTAAAATAGATTTGATGAGCTACTTTAGGCCACTTTGAATTAATTGATAAATTAGCTAGATTATTTGTGTGCTAGGGAGATAGGTTGATTTAAGTAACAGAATATAGGATAGGACTTCCACGCCCACTCCGGTATAAGGAAGCTTGAAAGGATGATTAATTGTTACCGAATATTGTGCTGTCTTAGGTAATTGATCATGCTGGGAAAATGAGTTGCACCAAGAAAACTAATTGTCCTGATGATTTTCTTAAGGTGATCTAAGAAGTGCCCTTTTTGGTATGAGACCAAGAGGGTCTCCATATGCCCATGAAAAAATATGTAATGATTGTCTTTCTTTTGCTTCATTGCTTATGTTGATGTAATCTCACTGTCTGCTGTGCTGTATAAAGGCCTGCTGAGACCCTCAGCAGGAGATACTTGCACCTCATCAAATGTCAGGGTCTCCTCACTACCTCATCTACTTCATTTCCTCCCTCCCCTCAGCTCTCCATTTCGAGGCCATCTCATCTTTTCAGGAACCCCTGACACCACATTTTGCTGGAGCTGGCTTTCGGCAGTGTTTCTTCCTCCACATCACAGCTGCAGCCACCGCAGCTCCAGTGAGCACAGCTCCAAGAAGAACCAGGTCAGTAATGATGTCCACGGTGGGGTCGGTGGAGTCAGTAGGGGCGGTGGGTTGAGGAGGGGGCACTGGAAGGGACTGGAAGGGGAGACCCTGAGCCCCAGGCCTTATCCTGACCTTCTGAAGGTCTCCAGAAGGGCTCCTGATGCCCCTGAGAAGCTCTGTGCCCATGTTCCCTCCTTACCTCAAGTCAGGACTCGACTTGGGGCTCCAGCAGCCCCTCATGCTGCACATGGCATGTGTATCTCTGCTCCTCTCCAGAATGTACCTCCACAGCCACCCAATTTTGGAAGTTTCTGTTCCCCCCAGGCCTGGTCTCCACCAGCTCTGTGTCCTGGGTCAGGTCCTCCCCATCTTGCTGCCAGGTCAGGGTGATGTTTGCAGGGTAGAAGCCCAGGGTCCAGCACCTCAGGGTGACCTCATGCTCAGAGGTGGGGTGGTGGGTCACATGTGTCTTTGGGGGATCTGAGGAGAAGGCTGAGAATTTTCACACTTTGTGTTTTTGTGTCATACCCCTAAAAAACCCTCCTGTGACCATCCTCAGAATGGACAGGGCAGTGGGTTTGGAAAGAGGAAGTACAAAATCTAGAAACCAGCCTGGTCTGGGGAGTCTGGGATAATACCTATTCCTTAGAAAGTTCTAGAATTGGGGAGACAACTTTGTGTAGGAGGACGCGGTTCTCTAATGAGGAGAGCACAGGCTTTTGCTCCTGACCTGGGGACTCAGAAAAGCAGAGTTAGATCAGAAAAATGTCCTCTGACCAGTAAAAAGACACTGAGGGAGAAACTGATGGTTCCCAAGAGGGCTGCCGGGTCAAAAGGATTGGGTGAAGGGTGATGCGAGGGCTGGTCTCCTCTCAGGCTCAGGAGAGACTGGATTCCTTAACTGTTCTGAGGAGAAATGAGGTCCTCTGGGCAATCAGGAAACCCAGGGGCCTCCTCCTCCCCTGACCAGAGAGGGGGCGCTGCTGTGACCCTGACTCCACCCTCCCCGCGGTGCCGGCCTGAGGGGGGTTGGAGACCTCGAGGCCCCTCTTACCTGAGCGCTGCAGCGTCTCCTTCCCGATCTCCAGGTCTCTGCGCAGCACCTGCCCTCCAGGTAGTTCCTCTCCTGCTCCGCGTCTCAGGCCGCCTCTCACTCGCGCCTGAAGATCTGCGAGGCCGTGTCTGCCGCGGTCCAGGAGCGCAGGTCCCCCGTTCAGGGCCAGGTACTCCGCGCCTTCGTAGGCGAACCGACTGTACCCGCGGAGGAGGCACCCGTCGGGCCCCACGTCGCAGCCACACTTCCCCTGGAGCGTGTGAGAGCCTGTCCCCAGCCCGGGGTCACCCCGCCAGCCCGTCCTCCAGCCGGGAATAAACCTAAACTGAAATGGAAATCTCACGGGGCAACGTCCCGCGGGCTCGTCCTGGGTCGAGGGGTGACACTTGGATCCGCGGTCTGGGGTTCCCCGCCTGTCCGCGGGGATGGGGTGGTGAGCGGCCGGGCCTTGCTCTGGTTGTAGTAGCTGCGCAGGGCGCGCAGGTTCCCTGGGAACATCTGTGCATTGGACTTCGCGTTCCTAGTCTCCAGCTCTAATGAAAATAATCAGTGTCATGAGTGGATCTTTCAGAGCTTCTATTTTTGCAATTATTTTTCCTCTCTGTCTCACTAGAGGAATGTTGGATTGTCATATTCTCTCCTGCATTTACTCTTTGTTTTGGTGGGCCAATGAAAAAAGATAGTCTATCTGAAATATGTGAAAAGAGCATTTTAAGTAACTTTCAGATAATTGTGACTATTCAATTTTGTTCCACTTCTACAATAAATTGAAACTATACAAGTGGTGGCTTTTAAATGTTATTTGCAAAGTGAGTGGTAGAACAGTATCACTGAATGTTTTCTGTTCTCTTACATTAATTCCATAGGCCTCTACTGATTATTAATCTTGAATTAATACATGATTTTAAAAAGCTAAGCATTTTTTAATCAGGTTATATGATCTTTATGTTAACTATTCAAGAATCAAATTTTGAAAATCATACATGTTTTCTGTTCCAAAGATCCTCAAAGAAAAGTAAGAGGAAGTTGTCAAGTTTACAGCAATGAGACACAATTTTCACTACCTGGTTTTCACTTGGAGCTTGTCCTTTATCAAGGCAGTTAATTACTATCATTTATCAACTGTCAGTTTTTCTTTTTTTTTTTAATTTTTTTTAAGGTTTATTTATTTATGCAAGAATCAGGGTACAGGCCAGTTGTGCAGGAGGGTGAGAGGATTCCCCAGAGACAGAGCAGGGAACAGAACAGGCAGACTGACTGAAATACACTGCTGAGGGGAGCAGCAAACAAGACAGGAGAGGTCTGCTTCACCCTGTGGAATTCTTGCTGGCCAGGTGGGATTGACCTGCACTACAGAGGCTTTAGACAGCTTCACAGTGAGGTGCTTAACCAACTGCACCACCAGGGAAGCCCTCAGTTGGTTTTCTTAAAGGGACAGCTCACATTCATTGTCTAGAAAGTATGTACAGGTTAATCAAATCTAAAGAATGATAGTTTTTGTCATTCATGTTTTCTGGTAAAGATGGTAGTGCCCTCCTCCCACACCTCTAATTCACCTCACACAAATTAGTTTCCTTGGGACATAGCACTTTGGATTGTGGCAGAAGTGACTTATATGTGCTCTATGTCATCAGAAACTGGGTTTACTTTGTGTCCAGATTCTTTCTGTCATGCTTGAGGAGATGCTCCCTGCTTTCCTGAGCCTCCCTGGCCAGGACCCCACAGCTCTTCATACTGGACAGAGTGGACTCTGTCCACATCCATACTCCCTCCCTCCTGCTCCCTCCTGTGCAGCCCTTCTCCTCTGGGCTCAGGTGCTGGCCCTGCCTGGGGAAGGTTGACAATGATGAGTCATCTCCACACTTGAGGCCTCATTTCAGTGCTTTTCTGTTTCTCATTGTGAGCAACAGCTAACAGTGTTTTTTACTCCCTCCTGGTCTGAAAATGCTTTGTTTGCAACATTTTATATTTTTTATAGTGAACACAGACTATATCCTAAGGACTTTACTATATCTATGTATGTATATGCACACATGTATCATAGGCAGACTATACCAGGTCTTCCTAAATTTTGAAAGAGACGATGGTTGTTGGTCATCAGGTTCAGCGCAGAGCTGAGAGCTGGGCTTCTTGTCTGCTCTGGGCAGGGCCCTCACACTCCCTCCTCCCATCCTCAGGATGCTGTTCTCTGTGAGGCCCATGAAGACTCTCACCCTTCTCTTCTGGGTGTTTATTACTATGTTGTAAGTTCTAACGCTTTTAAGAAAATAATTTTGTATCTCACACATATCTCACATTTTTAGCTCTTTCAGTGGGAAGGGGTGTCCATCCATCAAGCCCACCTTGGTCAGGTAGAAATTCTAAGGCAGAATCATTCAGTGACAAGATGGCGTGTCCTGGAGTAGAGGGTCAGAGCCTGAGAACACGTGACTGAGGGGGATCTGCCAAGTGTTTGATAGTGTCAGGGTTTGTTGTACAATTTATTTTTAATAATAAATGATTTTGATAATTACTAATATTTGTTATTATTTATGCACACACAGAGGATTCATAAGTACTCAAGAACATACACAAATACATAAGTCACATCATCCTCAGCCAACCAAGTCTCCTCTACTCTGAACCCACTGCAGTCAGCAACTCCTCATTTCTCTTTCCAGGAAAGTCTATGTATGCACCTATGTGAATGTTAGGTCTGCAAAAGAGCTGGGGCCACAGACCAGGAGAAAATATTTGCAAAATATGACTATAATATAATATATATTCTAGAATATGCATGGAACTTTTATAATTCAACAAGGAACAGATAACTTTTTAAAATTGAGCAAAACTCTGAGGTTTCCAAGAAAGCTATATTGACGGCAACTAGGCATATGAACAGAAACATGACATCATATGTTGAAAGACATATATAAATGCAAGTGCAAATTAAAGCAACAAGGACACTCAATACACACGTATAATATGGCTTAAATCCAAATCTAGTACAGCAGACCCCCCTACATCCATGTGGGATGCATTCCAAGACCCCCGGTGGATACCAGAACCACCAATAGTATGGAGCCCTCTATACCCAAAGATTTCCCTGCACGTACATACATATGATACATTTACTTTATAAATTAGGCACCATGTCAATAATAACAATAACTTTAAAACAGGACAATCAAAATCACAACAATGTACTGTAATAAAATCTGTGTGATTGTGATCTCTCTCTAAATATCTAATTATGAAAAAACTTTGAACCTAGGATAATTTCAGGAAACTGAAGCCTTGGAAATTGAAACCTCAGATAAGGGGGGACACTGTGCACCAGGTGCTGACCAGCATGGGGAGCAACATGGACCCCCATTCACTGACAGAGGAAAAGCAAAATCACACAGTCACTTTGGAAGAGATTTGGCAATTTCAAATTCTTATTATGTGAAACACAGATTTACCCTAAAACCTGCTGATCACTCTCCTGGGTATTCACCCAGCTCACCTGAAAACTTTTGTTTTTTCACAAAACCTTCACACAAATGTTTATAGTAGAGCATCCCTTAAGTGTGGCCTCCACATGGTGACTCCTTCCAACCACTGCTGTGTGGAAAGCCACCCAGGAAAGAAAGAACTTCCCAGGGAGGAAGTGGAGACCCGACCTCAACCAATGGGGGAAGGTGACATCATCAGTGAGAATCAAGTGCAGGTGACTCTCCAGGGTGCTGTGCTGAGAAGGGCCCTTCATGCTTCTGTTTTTTCCCCAACCCCATCACCCCAGTCAGCCAAGCTCACATTGAGGGCCCTTCTACAAACACCTGAGCAGCGCTCCCCTAAATGCCAAGACCATCAAAACCAAGGAGAGTCTGAGAGACTGACTCAGCCAAGGGGCCTCAGGAGACATGACTGGGACTTAATGTGACATCAGGATGGGAGCCTGGGACAGCAAAAAGAAATACTAATGACACCTAAATCAGGTATGGGGATTATTCATAACATGTGACTATTGTCCCATTAGTTGTACAGATAAGATAGAGATATCCATGTTAACAGGGAAAAGGGTGTGGGATATACAGGGATCTTGTACCAAATTTTATTTATTACCAAATACAAATTTATTACAAAATATATTATTTTAAAATAAAAACATTAGAATGTAGCCCTCAGGAAAGGAACAGGGAGTGGAAGAGAAAATCATCTGCTTTGCAGTCTCCAGGGTGTGGTCATCAAGGGGCTGCAGAGAGAGGCTGTGGGAAGAGTAGATGGCGCCTCAGACACAGGGCAGCTCCAGAGCCTCCTCTCCTCTTCCCCACTCCCCCCACCCCAGCCTGGTGCCAAGGCTGCTCACAGGGCATCTCACCCCCTCCCCCAGTGATGCTAAACCCAGCTCACCCTCTCAGCCTTGAGTCACACACACCCAGCCTCTCCCCTGGCTGCCAGACAAGGACAGCGCCGCAGCGCCCCCGTGTGGTCACGGGGCGAAGGACGGAGGCGAGAACCCTGTGATCTCCCAGATTCTCAGGGTCTCCCAGAAGGACAGGGCTGTGCACATAAGGGGGAGCCCCATACAACTTCAGGTTCTGCATCTGACCTGTTTCCTAATACACTCTGAGGTGATGGTCCCTGTCAGCTAATCACCACAGACTTTGGTTCAGGCAGGTGCAGATCCCCAGGCCATAACAGCTGACTCTAAATACCAGGGTGGGCCCCACAAACATACCAGGTGCCCTCAGTCTCCTGGGATGTCACCTTGACCCAGAGTCCCTGTCACTTGTTCCAGCTGCTGACTCCAGGAATGAAGGCTCCTCCTCCAGGGAATCAGCACTAATCCCTCCATCCCTAGGCTGGGCTGGAAGAGGGCCAGGAGGAGAGATCCCCAGGGTCATGGGCCAGGAAGAGGGGGAGGCTCCTTGAGGAGTGAGGAGAGAGAGGAAATAGGGGCTTTAGGGGAGGGAGGCCGACAGTAGTGGAGGGGGAGGAGACAGGGAAGGGTCAGCTTAGTGGGCACCTGGGTGGGAGGGCTGGTCTGTGTGGGGAGAGCCCAGGGGCTCTGGCTGGGGCTGGGAGAGTCTCTGCTGTCAGTTGGGCTGTGACCACACAGAGGCCGCTTTGTGATCAGCTGGGAAACTTTACTTTAGTGTAAGACCTTCGCTATGCATAGACAGATGGTAAAATTCAAACACACAGGGAAGAAAGGGAAAAGAAGATAAAGGGGGTAATTTAGTGCTCCCTCTTGCAGAGCAAAGTGCCCTTATGCTGGGGTGACAGGGAGAATCAAGGAGCCCAGAGAGGGGGAGCCCAAGGCCTGTGTTGCCTGCTGGGGACAGCCCCTCCCTGTGCTGGGACCTCACAGCCCAGTCTGAGTCCATCTCAGCTCACATCCTTCAGGCCCTGGACACCGTCTCAGGCACCAGGAGCCCCTACACCAGGAGCAGTGGCCCAGGCCTTGGACTCCATGTTCGGAGCACAGAGGGCAGGGGTGGAAGGAGTTGGAGTCTGAGGTAGCCACAAGGGGATCAGCCAGGAGAAGGGCCAGTGACTGCCGACTCACTTCTCCCTAAAAGGGATTGTGTCTCCCCATCCCCATGCTCCAGGGCAGGTGTCCACACCCCATACCCAAGGTGCCCAGGGTGAGACCACCCACCTTTTGGAGTCCGGAGAGTGGCCCCTTCCCCCTCTCCATACCTGGAGCCAGAACCTGGTGTCCTCTCTCTTCGTCCCCTTCCTGGGCCAAGAGATGCCCTCTGGGTCCCTCAGGCCTCACTCCTGCACTCCTGACTCTTAAGTTAAAGGCCTGGTGATCCTGGACCCAAATCAACTTTTTGATCTTCAATATTGACCTAGGGGTTAAGGGTCAGGGAGGAGTTCCCAGGACCCATAGGTGGCAGCCCCAGGCCTCCCAGCTGGGCAGAATCATTGTATCTGGACATAAGACTGGGGCCAGAAGAACTTCAATGCCTAACAACCTACTACCTGGCCAGGGCCCCTCCCAAATGCAGGAATCTACAGAGGCTGGTGGTCTGTCTTAGACTGACTCCTTGCACTTCTTTTAAAACAAAAAAAAATTAAATATTTACTTATTTTCTTACACTGTTAATTTTTGTACAGTGTTTGATTCTCCTCTCAGGCTTAGTCCCCATAGTTTTTCACCACTGTGATCTATCATCACAGTCCCCTGTGCTCTTGCTTCCCCTATTTTCACCCTCTTTCCCCGTTCCCTGCTGAATGCCTTAGATTTATGGCCAGCTTGTAAGTTTTTTCTTTTTCCTGTCCCTTTGTTTGATTTCTCTGTAGTCCACATATAAGTGAAGCCAAATGATATTTATATATTTTTCTTTCTGATTTATTTTGCTTAGCATAATCCCTTCTAGCTCCATCCATGTTGCCACAAATGGCAGTTTATCCATTTGATTGTGGAGTAGTATTCCATTGTGTAAATACACTATAACTTTTTTTTTATTAATACATTTTATTTTTATATTCCCCATACAATTGCAACCCCCTTATTTTGACCCCAATTCCTCCCCTCCCCGCCCCTCATCCCCCACAGAGTGTCTCTGGTTCATAGTTGTATGTTGATTTTGATTTTCACTTTCGTATAGTTATTCATTTTCCTGATCCCTTATTTAAATTTTCTAGATTCCTGCTATAAGTGAGACCATCCAGTATTTTCCTTTTTCTTTCTGGCTTATTTTGCTGAGCATGATCCCTTCCAGCACCATCCATGTTGCTGCAAATTGCATGTGTTTATCTTTTTTGAATGCTGAGTAATATTCCATGGTGTATATGTACCACATCTTCTTGATCCAGTCATCTATTTTTTGGCATTTGGGTTGATTCCAAAGCTTAGCTATTGTAAACAGTGCTGCTATAAACATAGGGGTGCAGGTGCTCTTTGGAATTGATGTTTCTGTGTCCTTTGGGTAAATACCTAGGAGTGGAATTGCTGGATCATATGGAAGCTCTATGTTTAGTAGGTCAATAAATCTCCACACAGCTCTCCATAGTGGTTGGACAACTTTGCACTCCCACCAACAGTGCAGGAGAGTTCCTTTTTCTCCACAACCTCGCCAACATTTGTTGTTGCTAGTTTTTTTTAATATGTGCCATTCTCACTGGTGTAAGATGGTATCTCATGGTAGTTTTGATTTGCATTTCCCTGATTACAAGTGATGTTGAACATTTTTCATATGGCTGTTGGCCATTTGCATTTCCTCTTCAGAGAAGTTTCTTTTTAGCTCTTCTGCCCATTTTTTGACTGGATCATTTTCTTTGTTTTTCTTGAGTCTCATCAGCTCTTTGCAGATTTTTGTGATCAGTCCTTTCTTATTAGTGTTGTGTGCAAAAATGTTCTCCCAGTTGGTGGGGTTTCTCTTTGTTTTTGTTATTGTCTCTTTTGCAGTGCAGAAGCTCTTTAATTTGATGTAGACCCAGCTGTTTATCTTTGCCTTCACTATCACTGCTTTGGGTGATGTGTCTGTAAAGATGTCTTTGATGTGCATATCACGTAGTGTTTCGCCTATATTTCCTTCTATGTATTTTATGGTTTCAGGTCTTATGTCTAGTTCTTTAATCCGTTTTGAGTTGGTTTTTGTGCATGGAGTGAGGTAGTAGTCAAGCTTCATTCTTTTGCATGTAGCGACCCAGTTTTCTCAGCACCATTTATTGAACAAACTTTCTTTGCTCCAATGCATAGTCTTTGCTCCTTTGTCAAAGATTAGTTGACCATAAATCTGTGGGTTTATTTCTGGATTTTCTATTCGATTCTATTGGTCTGTATGTCTGTTCTTGTTCCAATACCATGCAGTTTTGATGACTATGGATTTTGTAGTATAGTTTGAAGTCTGGGTGTGTGATGCCTCCATTCCCTCTTTTTTTTTTGAGGAGAGCTTTGGCTATTTGGGGTTTTTGGTGATTCCATATGAATTTCATCAATAATTGTTCTATTTCTTTGAAGAATGACATTGAAATTTTGATTGGAATAGCATTGAATCTGTATATTGCTTTTGGTAGGATGGCCATTTTAATAATGTTTATTCTTCCAATCCATGAGCAGGGGATGTCTTTCAATTTACTTGTGTCTTCTTCTATTTCTTTTAACAGTGTTTTATCGTTTTCTTTGTATAGGTCTTTTACCTCTTTTGTTAGATTTTTTCCCAAGTATTTGATTTTTTTTGTTTCGATAATAAAAGGGATGGTGTTTTTGATTTCTTCTTCTTCAGATATATTGTTTGTGTATAGGAAGGCTACTGACTTTTGCGTGTTGATTTTGTATCCTGACACTTTACTGAACTGATTGATGAGTTGAATTAGTTTTTCTGTGGAGTTTTTGGGGTTCTCTATGTATATTATCATATCATCTGCAAGTAGTGATAGTTTGGCTTCTTCTTTTCCTATTTGGATTCCTTGTATGTCTTTCTCTTGTCTTATGCTCTGGCTAGGACTTCCAGTATTATATTGAAAATCAGTGGTGAGAGTGGACATCCTTGTCTTGTTCCAGATCTTAATGGAAATGCTTTCAGCTTTTCACCATTGAGAATGATACTGGCTATGGGCTTGTCATATATGGCCTTTATGATGTTGAGGTATGTTCTTTGTATCCCGAGAATTTCAAGGACTTTTATCATGAATGGGTGTTGCACTTTGTCGAAAGCTTTCTCAGCATCTATTGATATTATCATATGGTTTTTATATTTCTTTTTGTTGATGTGTTGGATAACGTTGATTGATTTTCGATGTTGAACCATCCTTGTTGAATGTATCCTTATGGATACATTGTTGGATTCTGATAGCTAAAATTTTATTGAGGATTTTCACATCAGTGTTCATTAGGGAGATTGGCCTGTAGTTTTCTTTTTTTGTGTTGTCCTTCCTTGTTCGGTTTTGGTATTAGTGTAAGGTTTGCTTCATAGAATATTTTTGGTATTATCCCTTCCTTCTCAATTTTTTGGAAGAGTTTGTGAAGGATAGGCGCTAATTTGTCTCTGAATGTTTGGTAGAATTCATTTGTAAATCCATCAGGTCCTGGGCTTTTGTTTTTGGGGAGGTTTTTGATTACCATTTCAATTTCATTGCTTGTAATTGGTCTGTTTAGGTGTTCTATGTCGTCTTTATCTAGCTTTGGGTGATTGTAGAGTTGTAGGAATTTGTCCATCTCCTCTAGATTGTTGAACTTTTTTCCGTATAACTGTTCATGGTAGTTACTGATTATTCTTTTGATTTCTGCTGTGTCCGTTGTGATTTCTCCTCTTTCATTTATGATCCTGTTTATTTGTGCTTTCTCCCTTTTTTCCTTTGTGAGCCTGGCTAGGGGTTTGTCTATTTTATTTATTTTTTCGAAGAACCAGCTCTGGTTTCATTGACCTTTTGGATTGTTTTTTTTAGTTTCCATTTCATTTATTTCTGCTTTGGTTTTTATTATTTCTTTTCTCCTACTGGTTTTGGGGTTGTTTTGTTGTTGTTGTTCTTTCTAGATCTTTGAGCTTCGAGATTAGGTTGTTTCTTTGAGTTCTTTCTTGTATCTTGATGTGAGCCTCTATTGCTATATATTTTCCTTTCATTACTGCTTTTGCTGCATCCCATACATTTAGGAAATTGGTGTCCTCCTTGTCATTCAATTCAAAGGATTTTTTAATTTCTTCTTTGATCTCCTCATTAGTCCAGTGGTCTTCCAGTAGTGTGTGTTTCAATCTCCATGAGGTAGGAGAGATCCTTGCCTTCTTTTTATGGTTTATTTCTAGTTTGATGCCTTCATGGTCAGAAAAGATGCTTGGTATGATTTCAATCTTGGTGTATCTGTTGATGTTTGTCTTGTATCCCAGTATGTGATCAATCCTGGAGAATGATCCATGTGTGCTTGAGAAAAATGTGTACTCAGATTTTTTTGTGTTTAGTGTTCTATAGATGTCTGTTAAGCCCAAGAGCTCTAGATCCTTATTTAGAGCTTTAGTGTCTTTACTTATTTTTTGTCTCCTTGATCTATCAATTGTTGATAGTGGTGTGTTGAAGTCTCCTACTACGTATGTGTTTTGTCTGATGTCTGTTTTCAGAGATGACAATAGTTGTCTGATATATTTTGGTGCTCCTTCGTTTGGTGAATATATGTTAATGAGTGTTATTTCTTCTTGAAGTATTGTCCCCTTGATCATAATGTAGTGACCGTTGGGGTCTCTTTTTATCTTTTTGAGTTTGAAATCTGTTTTATCTGATATAAGTATAGGTGTTCCTGCTTTCTTTTTTGGTCCATTTGCTTGTAGGATTGTTTTCCATCCTTTAACTTTGAGTCTATTTTTATCTTTTGTAGCTAAATGTGTTTCCTGGAGACAGCAAAAGGTTGGGTTTAGTTTCTTAATCCAGCCTGTGACTCTGTGTCTTTTTATTGACGAGTTCAGTCCATTTATATTTAGAGTTAATATTGATATGTTAGCATCTGTATTTGCCATTGTGTTTGTCTTTCCTTTTATTTTATTTATTTATTCCTTTAATAACTTTTTTTTTTGGCCGTCTTTCGTTGTTATTTGTCCCTCTGAGGTTCTGGCTTTAGGATTCCTTATAGCATTTTTTGGAGTGGGGGTTTAGTCATAATGAAATTCCAGAATTTCTGTTTGTTTGGGAAGGTCCTTATTCTTTCTTCATAGAGGAAGGAGAGCTTTGCTGATAGAGTATTCTTGGTTGGCATCTGTTTTCTTGGCGTCTGTTGACTATGTCCTTCCACTCTCTCCTTGCAGGTAGTGTTTCTTCGGAGAAGTCTGATGTCAGTCTGATTGGTTTTCCTTTGAATGTTATCTGTTTCTTCCCTCTTGTCAGCTTCATTATTTTTTCCTTGTCTTGGATTCTTGGGAGCTTTACTATTATGTGTCTTGCTGTATTTTTCCTTTTGTTGTGGAAGTTTGGCATTCTTCTTGCTTCTTGTGTATCAATTTTCAGCTCCTTCTTCATATTAGGAAGTTCTCTTCAATTATCTCCTTGAATATTTTCTCTGTTCCTACATCTCTCTCCTCTCCTTCTGGGATTCCTATAACTCTTATATTTCCTTTCCTCATGGAGTCAGATAGTTCCTGAAGTATTTCTTCGTTCTTTTTCCTTTGTACTTCTCTTTCCTTTTCTGTTTTGGTTATTTTTATTTCTGTGTCTTCAAGAGGACTTATTCATTCTTCTATTTCATCTATTCTGCTTTCATTGCTTTTCCCAGAGTTCTTTAGCGCCTCCATTAATTCTTTGATCTCCTGTATTTCTTTTACTTACCTCTTTAGGGACTCAATTTCATTCTTCTGATTGTTGATTATTTTCCCTTATCATTGTTTTCCTTTATGACTTCTGTCAGTTTTTTAATCACAGCAATTTTAAATTCTCTTTCTGGAAGGCTCAGAAGTTCTTCCAAGTTACTGTTGTTGTAATCTGGGGGTGTGGTTTCTTTTTGTGGTGTGCTTTTTTTCCTGAGGAGTTGCTGGGTTGCGTGTGGTTTTTCTGCTCCCTACTGTCTGTTTTCTAATTTGCCATATGCTTTGGGACACTGTGTTGCTGGTACTGGCCGGTATCTTGGGTGAACTTCTCAGCTCCCCTCTGGCTCCTCCGGGAGCCTTCTGCAGTTTTCAAGCAGTTTTTACTGAAGAAATGTCCCTGTTCTAAAATGGCAATGCGGCTCGCACTCCCAGTGTGCCCGGTCTGCCGCGTCGGTGGGCTTCCGCTCCCCTTCTGGGCTAGGACTGCACACTATAATTTTTTGATCCATTCCGCTGTTTTGGGGAATTTGGGTAATTTTCATATCTCAGCTATTGTAAATAGTGCTGCAATAAAAAAAGGAGTGCAGGCTTCCTTTTGATATAGTATTTTTGTGTTTTGAGTAGTTCATAGGAGTGGAATTGCTAGGTCATATGGTAGATCTGTTTTTAATAATTTGAGGAAACCCACACAGCATTCCATAGTGGTTGCACCAGTTTATATTCCCACCAGCAGTGTAAGAAGACAGTTTTTTCTTCACATCCTCATCACCATTTGTTGTTCCCAGCTTTGTTTTTTTTTTTTTTAATATGGGCCTTTCTTACAGGTATAAGGTGGTATCTCATTGTGGTTTTGATTTCCATTTCCCTGATTATAAGTGACGTTGAACATTTTTTCTTATTCCTACTGGCCATTTGTATTTCCTCTTTGGAGAAGTATCTTTTTAGCTCTTAGGCCCATTTTATAAATGGGTTGTTTGTTTGGGTATTTTTTTGAGTTGTGTTAGCTTTTTGTAGCTATTTTATATCAGTCCCTTATCAGTAGTACGATGTGCAAATATTTTCTCCCATTAAATCTGGTGTCTCTTCATTTTAGTGACTGTCTCTTTGGCCGTATAGAAACTTTTTGGTTGATGTGGTCCCAGCTGTTTCTCGTCTCTTTTATTTTCCATGTTTCAGGAGAGAAGTCCTCTAAGATGCTTCTGATGTTAATGTCACAGAGAGTTTTGCCAATGTTTCTTCTACCGAGTTTTATGGTTTCAGGACTTGCATTCAAGTCTCATGCATTTGAGTTGATTTTTTCGTGTGGTGTTAGGTAGTAATCTCATTTCATTCTTCTGCATGTGACAGTCCTGTTTTCCCAGCACTGTTTGCTGATGAGGCTTTCCTTACTCCGCTGTATATTTTTTGTCCCTTTGTCATAGATTAGTGTGGTTTTATTTCTGGGCTTTCATTTTGATTCTATTGGTGTGTGTGCTGTTATTGTTTCAATGCTATGCTGTTTTTTTTATAACAGTTTGTAGTATGGCTTGGAGTCTGGGAATGTAGTGCCTCTATTCTCCTCCCTGCTAGTCAGGAGAGCTTTCACTATTTGAGTTTTTGTTTTTTTGTTTTTGTGGTTTCATATGAATTTCATCAATATTTGTTCCATTTCTTTGAAGAAGGTCATTGAGATTTTTATTGGAATTGCACTGAATGTAAAAATTGGTTTTGGTAGAGTGGCCATTTTGATGTCTTCTATTTCTTTTAAAAGTGTTTTGTACTCCCACCAGCAGTGCAGGAGAGTTCCTTTTTCTCCACATGCTCGCCAACATTTGTTGTTGCTAGTTTTTTTTTTTTTAAGATTTATTAATTTATGCATACAAGAGCGGGGACAGGCCAGAGATGCAGGGGGTGAGAGGATTCACCAGAGACAGAGTGGGGAACAGAACAGAAAGACTGACTGAAGTACACTGCTGAGGGGAGCAACAGGTGAGTCAGGAGAGGCCTGCTTCACCATGTGGGTTTCTCTCTGGCTGTCCGGGGATTGAACTCGTGCTGCAGAGGTTGCAGATTGCTTCATAGTGTGGTGCTTAACCTCTTGCACCACCGGGGAGGCCCTGTTACTAGTTTTTTTTTTTAATTAATTAATTAATTAATTAATTAATTTGCTTGTTTGTTTGTTTGTTTGTTTTGTTTATACAAGCACTGGGTACAGTCAGAAGAACGGGAGGGTGAGAGAATTCACCAGCACCAGATCAGGGAGCAGAGCAGGCAGAAGGACCGAAGTACACTGCTGAGGGGAGCAGTGGGCGGCAGGAGAGGTCTGCGTGCCATGTGGGACCCTCCTCTGGTAGCCGGGGAGCAGCCGGGGATCGAACCCATGCTGCAGAGCTGTGGGCAGCTTCGCAAACCAGCCCTCAACAGCTGCACCACCGGGAGGCCCTGTTACTAGTTTTTTAATATGTGCCATTCTCATTAGTATAAGATGGTATCCCATTGTACTTCTGTTTTGCATTTCTCTGATTACAAAAGATATTGAACATTTTTTCATATGCCTGTTAGCCATTTGCATTAACTCTTTGGAGAAATTTCTTGTCACTGTTATAAGAAATGGGCAGCTCTTCTGCCCATTTTTGAATGGGTTATTCACTTTGCTTTTGTTGAGACTTTTCAGCTCTTTGTAGATTTTTGTGATCAGTCTTTTAGCATTAGTGTTGTGTGCAAAGATTTTCACCCAATCAGTGGGGAGTCTCTTTGTTTTGGTTACTGTCTCTTTGACTGTAAAGAAGCTCTTTAATTTGATGTAGTCCCAGCTGTTTATCTTTGCCTTCACTATCACTGCTTTTGGTGATGTGTCTTTAAAGATGTTACTGAGGTGTATGTCATGTAGTGTTTCGCCTATATTTCCTTCTATATATTTTATGCTTTCAGGTCTTATGTCTAGTTCTTTAATCCATTTTGAGTTAGTTTTTGTGCATGGTGTGAGGTAGTAGTCAAGCTTCATTCTTTTGCATGTAGCAACCCCCTGTTTTCCCAGCACCAATTATTGAACAAAGTTTCTTTGCTCCAGTGCATATTTTTTGCTCCTTTGTCAAATATTAGTTGACCACATCCTAGCAAGGGGTCCAGAGCAGGGTCCTACCCAGCTCCTTCCAGCTCAGTCCAACCAAGACATATTTCTAAACTTCCTCCTCTTCTTCATATCCTTTGCTTTCTCAAGACCTGCTCAAAAATAGCTTCTTGATGGAACTTTTGCCATCGAGGTGTTGTCCTGACATTCTTTGCTCTTTGTGGGATTTGAATTCATTTATGCTGGGCTTGATGTGTAATTGTCCTCCCACTGTGTGCCCTGTCTCTCCTGTTACACATACACACACAGACACACAGACACACAGACACACACACACACACACAGACACAGACACACACACACACACTCCCCTCTCCTTGGGAACCAGATCTTCACTCAGCACTGGGGTTGCTTTGACCCTCTGTCTCTGGTCCCCTCAGAGCCGCCCTCTCTGCAGTGTCTCTACTCAGCAGTGTCTGAGCAGCCCCAGGAGTCCCTGCACCTCCTGCCTCTGCCCTTGTGGGAAACCAGCCCTTCACCCTGCATTACAGTGATGAGGCGAAGGCAAAGTCCTGAGGTCAGTGATAGATGGAGACAATGTCCCTTTTTTTTTTAATTTTCTTTTTTCCCTCATTACTGTATTATTTCTACTGAGGCAACATCAGTTTACATACTGCATGTGTTCAGATGCACAGGGTCACCCTTCTCAGATGTTTGTTACCACATCACACCCACCTAAGGGCACCCACAGTCTTCCACCACAGTCCATGAGGCCCTCTTCATTCTTTGTGTCCTACTCTCATCCTCCCTTACCCATAGATTCAATTCTCCATCATAGTTCTAGAGTTTGTTTTGGTTTAGTGTCATCTGTCTCTGCTTTGGTTCTTTATATTCCACATATGAATGAAATCATCTAGTACTTGGCTTTCTCCTTCAAATGTATTTTACTTCGCATCATTCCCTCCTGATCAATCCATGTTCTGGAAATTCAAGGTTTTATCTTTTTCATAGCTGAGTAGTATTCCCCCGTGTCTATCTATCACCTCTCCTTTGTCCTCATCTGTCATTGGGCACTTAGGTTATTTCCATAGTTGGGTATTGTGCACAGTGCTATAGTGAACATAGCAGACACATTTCCTTTGGAATTAGTGTTTTTTTTTTTTTAAGATTTATTTATTTATACAAGCACTGGGTACAGTCAGAAGCGTGGGATGGTGAGAGAATTCACCATAGCCAGAGCAGGGAGCAGAGCAGGCAGAAGGACCTAAGTACACTGCTGAGGGGAGCAGCGGGCTGTGGGAGAGGTCTGTGCACCATGTGGGACCCTCCTCCGGTGGCCCGGGAGCAACCAGAGATCGAACTGGTGTTGCAGAGGCTGCGGGCAGCTTCGCAATCCAGCGCTCAACTGCTGCACCACCAGGGAGGCCCAGGAATTAGTGTTTTTACCTCCTTTGGATACCAAGGAATGGAATGCCCAACCATGTGGAAGGTGTATTTTGAATATTTTAAGGAACCTTCATTCTGTTCTCCATAGGAGTGGGGTTGTAACAGTGTGCCATCCATAGGAAAGGAAGGTTCCAGTTCTCCTGCCCTACCCCAGGAAGGGTGGAGCCCACCAGGGGTGAGAAGCTAAAGAGGAGGCAGAAGCAACAAGGTGGAGAAAGAAGACTGGAGGAGGTTCATGGAGCGGAGGGACATGTGCAGGGAAACCTCGCTCGCTTCTGAGCTATGGGCTGGTGCCGGAGACCTGGGGGAACATGGAAAGAAACACTTGAAAGAGACAAAGACGTGGGTGAGAGATCCAGGGAAGGATGACAATGGCAGCCTTTATCTTGATGTGGATTTTGATTTTGCTCTTGTCATTCCAGACTTTCCTGGTTCTTCCTGCCCCTTTCCTGGGAGTCCCCACCAGTGGGGCCTTAGACTGTAGCAGGTTTTGGGCCTCAGCAGTCCTGCTTTGGGCCAACCCTTCTTGGCTGGGCATTACCCATGAGGGGACGGGAACTTGGGGTGTTTCATTTGGAAACTATTTTAACTATATTCTTTATCTTCTCTTTCTCTATTGCACATGAATTATATTATCATTCTTTTCTACTAAAGGTCTTACCCACTATAGTATGTTTTGTCTTATATAACCAATAACAGTACCTACTTAGATTGATCAGGTTTGAGGATCTGGGGAAGCCCTTGTTCTGCCCACTAACAGGACAAGTCTCCATTCCCACCCACAATGTACCAGAGTTCCTTTTCCTCCTCCCCCTATACTGGGTCATTGTCACAGGAGTGAGGGGGTATCTCGTTGTTTCAATTGGCATTTTCCTGACAGCAATGATGACAAACATTTATCCATGTAGGTATTGGCCACATGTGTGTCTTCTTTAGAGAAGTGCTTGTTTAGCTCTCGTTTTGATTGCGTTGTTTTCTTCTTTTGGAGTCCTTGGTGGGATCAGTAGTCCTCGGTGTCTTGGATCTCTCTGGTCTGGGATGGGGGTGGGGGCCATAAAACCTATTTGTGGGGTTTGTTCAGGACATCCTCTCCCCCTAACAGAACCTACTACCTTTGCAACTTTTCTGTAAATCTAACAGTATTCTTTAATTTTTTCTTTAAACTACCTTCAACACTTAATAGGTTGTAGAAGGAAAATTCTATCTACTTTCCTGTGTTCCCAGGTTTTGTTATCCAGGGACTGGAGGGAGGGGTCCTGGGGAGAAGAGCTGGAAACCTCACACACAGGGCGGGCTCCGGAGTCTCCTCTCCTGTGAGCCCTGCTTCTCTGGCTCCTCACAGAGCACCTCAGCCCCAGGCCGCCGCCCTCCAGGACCCCCAACTCTGCCCAACCCAGCCCCTGCCCGGTCCTGGCGGCTCCACCAGAATCCGGAACAGCGCGGCAGCGCCCCCGTGTGGCCACAGGGCTGAGCACAGGAGACCAGAGCTCCCCAAGACCTGTGCCAGGCTCTCTCCCAGCAGCAGGTTAGGGATCTGCACACAAGGGGGCGCCCAAGTCTTGTGTCAGTTTTGGGGTTTTTTTCCTTTCATTTTTAAAAAGTTATTTATATATATTTTACATGTTCATTTTTTTAATGATCTATTTATTTATGCATACAAGAACTGGGCCACTGGCCAGAGGTGTGGAGGGTGAGAGGATTCACCAGAGACACAGTGGGGAACAGAACAGGCAGACTGACTGAAATATACAGCCAAGGGGAGCAGTGGGTGAGTCAGGAGAAGTCTGCTGCGCCATGTGGGTAGCTCCCTGCCTGAGGATCGAACTCGTGGTGCAGAGGCTATGGATAGCTTCGTAGGTTGCTTCTTAACCTCTTGTGCCACCAGGGAGGCCGACTTCTGCCCATTTCTTGACTGGATTGTTTACTTCATTTTTGCTGAGTCTCGTCACCTCTTTGTATATCTTTGTGATCAGTCCCTTATCAGTTGTACGGATGCAAAGATTTTTTTCCCAACCAGTGGGGTCTCTCTTTGTTTTGTTTAATGTCTCTTTTCCTGTACAGAGCTTTTCAGTTTGCTGTAATCCTAGGTGTTTATTTTTTCCTTCATTTTCTTTGCTTTGGGTGATGAGTCTTTAAAGATGTTACTGAGATGTATGTTTTATAGTGTTTTATCTGTATTCTATACAATTTACAGTTTCTTATGTCCAGATCTTTTATCCATTTTGAGTTGATTTTTGTGCCTGGTGAGAGGTAGTAGTCTAGTTTCATTCTTTTGCATGTGGTGGTCCAGTTTTCCCAGCACCACTTATTAAACAAATTGTCCCTGTTCACTGTGTCCGTTTAAGTGTCATATTTCCTAGCCAGTTGGTGACTTTGGACTTAGAAGATAACCAGATCTCCAGGACATCACAACTGGTTCTTAGGTTCTGGGCAAATCCCCAAATATATAGGTCACCTCAGTGTCTTGGGATGGAAACGTAGATCCCAGGGTCCCTGTAATTTGTTTCTCTTCTGCTTCCAAGGAGGAAAGCTCCTCCTCCTGGGAATCACCTGATATTCTCCATCCTTTGTGAAGGAGGGGAGGGACCTAGGAGAGCCCCAGGGCACTGGCTTGGAAGATAGGGAGATTCCTGGAAAAGAGAGTAGAGGATGGAAATGGGGACATTAGGGGATGGGGGTGGAAAGTGGGGAGCCAGATAGGGGTACAGTGGGGAGCCAGAGAGGACCGGGCAGGAAAGGGGCAGTATAGGGGACACTGTGGAGGGAAGGTCTATGTGGGTGACATGGGGCTCTCATTGGGGGGCTGAGAGCATCTCTCTCACCTGGGGAGATGCAGCAGTGCTGGCCTGTGACTTCCCAGGGAACTGTGCACATCCAGGGCCTTGCCTGTCCTTGCAGGGCTGGTGTCACACACACACACACACATACACACATGCCGGTGACCCAGAGAACTGTAACAGGGGGGTCTCCAGGGGAGGATCCCGGTTCCTGCCCCACCCAAGGGAGGGTGTTGCTGAGCAGGGAGGAGAAGCTGAGAGGAGAGTGAAGAAAGGAAAGAGCCAAGAGGAGACCTGGGGGAGGCACGTGGAGCAGAGAGACACGTGAAGAAGCTGCACGTGCTTCTTGGTCCTGGACTGGGTGACACAGACGTGGGCGAGAGACCGCAGGGAGGTGTCAATGGCAGATTTATCGTGATTTTTCTCTTTTCCTTCCAGACTTGCTTGTTTCTGATCCTTTTTTATGGGTCCCCGAGGGAAGGTGCTCTAGACTGTGACAGGCTTTCGGGTCCTGCTTTGGGCCAACCCTGTTTGGCTGAACATTTACCCATGAGGGGATGAGTAACTTTGGGTGCTTGGTTTGGAAACTTTATTCTTTCCCTTTTCTGTGTTATACCCTAATTGTATTTAAGTTCCTTTCCATGAAAGGTTGGCTTGGGCCATGCTACTCATGCTGTCTGACAAGATCTGGGCATGGGGGAAATTCCTGAAAAGTCAGGAAGCTCTGCAGCTGGCTCCTACTACTTCCTTTCATTTGTTTATGGCAGTTTTCACAATCATGGAAATTTTCTATAAAGCTTTAAAATGACATTATGAGTATTGACGTTAATGCTAAGTTTCGGTAACGCACACTCCAGCAGTTTGAAAAATGTACATTCCAACATAATTGATAATGTGATGATTTCCAATATTTCTCTATGTCCCCTGATTTGTAAATCATCTACCATGAGCAATGCTAAAATCTTTAACAAATCATGCTTGAAGGAACTATTGGAACCAAGCCTGGTAAAAGTCCTCACAAGAGGAGGCACTGAGGCCCCCCAGGGACAAATTGGCCTGAAAAAAATGCACCACATACTTTCCCACAGCAGGGGGACCCATTGTCCCAGGGAACAAACTAGGAAGCGGCCTTTTGATCTTACAATGCCTGCTTGACCTTTGTGTAGTTAACTAGCTTGACCACATAAGTCCTACTCTGTCTAGCTCTTGTTTCTAGTTCTGAGAAATTTACTTCACTCAAAGAAAAAATGTAATCAGGTTAATCATAGACTAGGAAATTTGAGTAAAGATTGTGCACTGTTAATAATTTAAAAATAACCTCTAGAGAATGTAAAAATAAAATCACGTGACTGCATGATGTAATGATCAAATAACAAATTTCTGATGTATAAACAAAGCTCCGCTGAGGCTATCGGTAGGAGATACTTGTCACCTGATCGAGTGTCAATGTCTCCTCATTCCCCCATTCCCTCATTCCCTCATCTCCACCAACACCATCTCGTCCTTCGGGACCCTACCCTGGTCGGAGCTGGACTCTGGCAAAAGGTCTTATAAGTTTTGTCTTGATGTGGCGGATAGCAGAAAGATGGGGAGACAGACGGTTAAGGGGAGGCCGCCATCCTGTTTCAGAATATCCCCCACAATTCTCCAATGCTGGGGTGTCAGGGAGATTCAGGGAGCCAAGATGAGGGCAGAGCAAGGCCTGGGCTGCCCTGGAGGACCAGCTCTGGGGGCTGATTATGGGGCTCCAGGGCCCCACTCCCTGCAAGTGGGTCAGAGCCAGCCCTGCTCACAGCTCCAGGCTGCGGACAGCCCCTCTGTGCCGTGACCCTGCAGACACCGCTCTGGGCATTGTGTGAAGAAAAAGAAATGAGCAGCAAAATTAAATGGAATCTATAAACAGTAAAAATAATTTTTTATCACCTTTATTTTGAAGGACACTTCCAGGGGACATAGAATTCGTGTTTGACACCTTATTTCTCTCAGGACCTTGACTGTCACTCCAGCTGCTCTGGCCTCCCCTGTTTCTTGTGAGAAAACAGCCACTGATCACTTTATTGCCTGAATTTTCTAGTGGTTTGAAGCAGGGACAGATTGGGCCACGAAGAGGCCACAGGGCAGGAGGCCGCATGGAAGGAACGGCCACCCTCTGCCCAGGCTCTGAGACCAGGGAGCCAACAAAAAGCCCCTAAAGGCCAAAAGGCCCAAAACCAAAACCAGGAGCTACAGACCAACAAAGGGCAGTGCCTGGTATGAGGACAGGCCACTGTCTGTGGGTCTCACTTGTGTGCACAATTGCAAGAGACCTCAGGCTCCAGGAACAACCACCATGGGGTTTATTTACAAATAGGGAATCAAAGATCTCACTGTACCCACAAGTGGCAGCTGCCTCACGAGGGAGCATCAGTGATGGTCGCCACCAGTCAACAGGGGTGCTGGACAGCACCGGCCAGTAGTGATGGCCACAACAGGTCAAACAGAGGTGGTGTCAGAGACGCCTAGTGTTAAAAGCTCTTTGTGAGTGGTTGGGTTACACCAGCAACACACAGCTCTTTGAGATGCCAGGCCCAGGGCCTTTGGGGCTCCTCTCAGGGGATGTCAGAGACAGGTCCAAGGCCCAGCTAGTGACAGAGTCCTTCAGCTTCTCTCACTCCTCGGAGGGCGGCTGCTGGTGTTTCTTTTCCTCTTTCTTCGGAGGCTGGAACCATCTTCTTTTCTTCAGGGGCTTCTGGCGTCATCTCTCCTTCAGGGTTCCCTTGTCCTCTTCTCTCAGGGCTGGGGTCCTCCTCTCCTTTCCTTCGAGGGAGGGTGGAGGGGCTCCTCAGCAACAGCCAACCCTGGCTTTTATCCTTTTACCCACAAGTCTCATGGGATCGGTTAGCACCAATCTGGTGACAGCTCACAGCTCACACCTGGTGGCCCGTTACAAATGGCAGTGACTGGGCTTTGAGGAGCAGCTGCCACATCTGCCTGTGGTGGAGCAGCAGGTGGAAAACACCACAGTCCTGCCGTTCCCACCACTGAGAACCTGGTTTCCGGTAACAGTTTGTACCAAACCACTTCAAACTTATCAGCTAAACCACAAAGATCTGGCGTCTGACACAGTCTCTGGGGTGAGGCAGCAGGAGGGGCCTCACTCAGAGGCTCCAGCTCTGGGTCCCACGAGGCTGCGATGGGGATGAGATGTTGGCAGATCTGAACGGCCGTGATCAGCGTGGAAGGACCTGCCTCAGAGCTCATGCATGTGGCTCCTGGAGAAAACCCTCAGTTCCTTGTCCTGTGGGTGTCCCCTTAGCTGAGTGTCCACAATGTGCAGGGAGTTACCCCAAAGAGGGACCTGGGGGGGGACTGGGTGGGAAGTCTCAGCCCCTGTGAGCCTGATACTTTCGTGGCAAGTCCCTTTTGCTTTATTTCCTCATGAGGAAGAGCCAGCAAGTCAGACACACTCAGGGTGGAACTGTCTCCCCTCCTGTGTATCACAGAATTGGTGGAAAATTGAAAACAAACACAGAAGACCGTGTGGATGCTAATTATTCCCATTCTGTCCACATGAAAATAGATTGCCTCCCACCCAAGGCCCCTAAAAGTCTCTTCCATCACATAAGCAGCATGACATCAGCATCTCATCATGTGACTCAGAACCATGCAGCGGAGGCTCCTTGAGAGCATCTGTGCAGTGAAGCCATCTGTGCTCAGCTCCTCATGGCCTGAAGCAGTTTCCTGCCCCACAGAAATCAATGTGGATACAGTGGAGGACAGACACAGGGCAACTTGTAGACCCATTTTTTAATATGGTTCTAAAGCAACTTAATTGAGATATAATTTACGACTATTAGTCACTTGTTGAAGGCTCAACTCTCATGTCCTTTTGGTAAGCACAGAGCAGGGCAACCATCCCATACTCTACCTTGAGAACATCTCCATCACCACAACACCCCTGTTTCCTGGGCCTGGGCCCATGGGCACCACCCCCACATTCCCCTCCCCAGCCCTGGGCAGCCAGGAGCCCACTCTCTGCCTCTGGGGACAGGCCTGGGAACTTCTCTCTAAACAAATCCCAGGTGACTCTGTGACACAGACCTGCAGAGGGCATTTCGGGTTCCCTATCCCAATGCATGCTGTTGCCTAGAAACATATTCCACTGGGTGCTGAGGTCACAGAGAATCACCTGGAGACCTGCAGACTGGGGTATGTGAGGAGAGAGGGGCTTCAGTAGCCTGCGTTAGAGGGGGCCAAGGGCAGAGCCAGGGATGTTCCTTCCTCAGCAGGAAGGGGACATGGGAGCTGGGTCTTGAAAGCCAGATGTGGGCACAGGAACGGAAATAGTTCAGGGAGCTGATGGAAGGCCGACTGCATGACCTCAGCAGCTACTTTCTCTGTGTGACCTCAGGGATTCCTCCCCAGCACTCTGTGAATTGGGTATTGATATTGTCCTGACACCCCTCCCCCACTTCCTTTCAGAAATAAGGACATGGAGACTGGGAGGTTATGGTAGTGCCCAGGTCTAATCCCAGCCACCTGGCTAATGTCTGGGCCTCCCGCCTGACACCATCCTGCAAACTGACCAGGGGACCTATGAGGCAGTGACTGTGGAGCCATCAGCACCCTCTCCAGATACCACACATTTCTTGGCTGGATTTGACTAAAGACAAAAGGACAGTAGTAACTCATCATGTAATCACCCTTTATGTAAATGGAACTTACCAAACAAAAAGGCCCAGAGTGACTGGTTGCACCAAAAAATAAAACCCAACATTATGCTGACTCCAGGAGACAGGATCAAAAAAGCTCTTGGAAAAAACACAAGAAAACGGTGCACCCCAAAAATTGCAGGGGTCTGCATATGAGATAAAATAAGCTTCCAGCAAAAAAGGTAGCAAGAGAACTTTTCATAATCATATGAATTCAATTCATAATCATATGAACATCATATGATTAAGGATCCTACATCAGGAAGACATAACACTCATCAATAGACATGCACCAAACAAAGGAGCAGCAAAATATATATGGCAACTATAAACAAATCTGAAAACAGATATTGGCAGCAACACAATAGTGATAAAGAAATTCAATACCCCACTTTCATCAAGGACACATCCACCTGACAGAACTCAGGGAAACTGTAGCTTTAAGTGAGGAATTAGACCATGTGGGCTGAACAGATATTCATAGGGCGCTACACGCCAAAAAAGCTGAATACATATTCTTGTCAGGGGCACATGGATAGTCTCCAGAATACACCACTTCTTGGTCACACAACAAGCGTCAATAAATTCATGATGACTGAAATCATATGAATATCTCTCTGATCACAATGGTATCAAACTAGAATCAACCATAAAAACAAACCAGAGGGGGAAAGTAATACATGGAGATTGAATAACACACACGAAATGGTTAAGGAGGAAAGCAAATGGGTTAAGGAGAATAGTAACCAAGAAATTTAAAAATACCTTGAGACAAATGACAGCTTATTGGTGGGGCACAGCAAAGGCAGCACTAAGAGGGGAATACAGAGCAATACAGGCCATACCTAGAATCAAGAAAGAGGTCAAGGAAAGAATCTAACTTTACACCTAAAACAGCTAGAAGAACAAATGAAACCAAAAGACAGTAGAAGGAAATAAAATTAAAGCAGAAATGACACAGAAATCAAAGACAGATCAAAAAAATTCAATGAAACCAAAAGCTGGTTCTGAAAAAATAAAATTGACAAATCTTTTGCTACACTTTCAATAAGGAAAAAAGGGGGGAAAACCTCTAATAAATAGCATTATTAGTATTAGTATTATTAGTATTAGTATTAGAAACAAAAGTGGAGAAGTCACAACAGACACTTTAGGAATACAAAGGATAATGAGACAATACTAAATATCTATATGTCGATAAATTGGATAACCTCAAACAACCTAGAAGAAACTGACAAAGTCTTAGAAGTATACAACCTTCTGAGACTGAATCAGGAAGATTCACAACAAAGCAACTACAAGCAAAGACATTAAAACACGGGAATCAAAAGTTTCCCAAACAACAAAGCCCAGGACCAGACATTTTCAGTGACTTCTACAAAATTTTTAAAGATGAACTAATACCTGACTTCTCAACTCTTAAAAAAAAAAAAAAAAGAGGAAGAGGGCCTCCCCTGGTGGCACAGGCAGTTAAGCACAGCTCTGTGACGCTCTCCCCAGCCTCTGCAGCGCCTGTTGGATCCTGGCCGGCTGGCAAGGGTCCCACATGGCAGGGCAGACCTCTCCTGTTGCACCCACTGCTCCCCTCAGCAGTGTATTTTGTCAGTCTGACTGTTCTGTTCCCCGCTCTGTCTCTGGTGAATCCCCTCACCCTCCTGTGAATCTGGCCTGTACCCAGCTCTTGTATAAATAAATAAATAAATCTTTAAAAAAAAAAAAAAAAGAGGAAGAGGGAACGCTGCAAAACACATTTCATGAGGCCAACATTCCCTTGTTACCAAAAGCAGAGAAGGACATCACACAAAAAAGAAAATTACAGACCAATCCCTGATGAATATAGATGCAAACATCCTCAACAATACCTAAGAAAACCAAATTCAAATGCACATTTGACTGAGCAGGATTTATCTCACCAATACAAGGGTGGTTCAACCTTTGAAAAAAATCAATTAGATTTCTGCTGACATCAATAAGAATGCCCATTATCAAAAGTCAAGAAATAAATTTTCTGAGGATCAGGGGATAAAGGACCCTTGTGCACTATTGGTTGGATGTAACTGGTGCAGCCATTTTGGAAAAGAATATGGCGGGTTCTCAAAAAAAATAATAGAATTGGAATATGATCCAGTATTTCCACTTCTTATATTTACCTCAAGAATATGAAAACACTTGTTTAAAATGAGACAGGGTAAGAAACAGGAAGAGAGAAAAGGGCGGAGCAACATGGCAGCGAGGAGACGCTGCGAGTAAGATCTCCCATTAAAAAAAGTTAATAGGGAGGAAAAGCGGCAGGTCCCAGTTAGACCTTGGACACGGAAGATAAACGGGTGACTCCAGCAAACTACCCGAAGAAGAAAGTTGCCATAAAAGAGGACTAGAAGGGAGGAAAGCGCAGAACCCTGCTCCCCTCCCCCGCCCACAGAGTCGGCACTCTCCGACCCGCAGAGAGGAGGAAAACAACAAACCAAAACGACCAACAAGAACAAACTATGCAGCCAGCGGGACTGTGAGTGGAAAGAAACTATTTCACCCACCACACCCCGTGAACGGGAGCTGTGGAGAACCCTGCAGGATTCGCTGCGGTGGTGAGCGAAGGGCTCCGGGGGCCATTAGAGAACAAGAGAAACTCTGGAGACCCGCGCACAGTCCGGGCTGGCCGGTAAGCTTGCGCGGAAAAGCGGCGAGCTTGGCGTGCTTGAAAAGCAAACACGGATCGGGATCGCGGCTGCCCAGGTCCCCGTGCCTGCGACCTAGGCTTGCGGGGAGATGCTCCGAGGCCCTCACTGAGGTGAAAGTCCCTCACTGAGTAAGTAGGAACCAGGCGCGGGAGCGGGGTGCAAAAGGCGCCATTCCTGAGGTCACTGTACTGGGCTACAGCCCACGTCCTGGACCTGAGGGCTTTGGAACTGAGACCAGGGGCACAAAATTCAGGGCATGGGTTCTCCACGACGGTGGGGCACAAGGCAGACACAGCACCCCAAAGCCTTTGAGGTTTACCCTACCATTCCCACTCTGTTCCCTGTCCCACGGGGTGGGGGGTGTAACAGCCCCCCAAGGACAATAGGAAAGATCTCTGGCACCACCTAGCGACCAGAAAAAAAGTCACTAACACCCATAGAAAAGGGAAATTTCTTAAGACTGCTTGAAAAGGGCAGAAGGCTCCTGGAGCAGCCAGTGGCCAGCTGGGAGTTAGCCCACGCCAGGCCCCTTCTGACCAGCAGTCTGAGCCCACAGGGGGAGCAGGCACCCACAGCCGGGGCAGACCGGGCGCGCAGAAGAGTGTGCCTGAGACCGGATGCACAGGGACTGCGTCCCGCGTGGCCATTTTAGAACAGGGACATTTCTTCAGTAAAGACTGCCTGAAACCAGCAGAAAGCTCCCTCAGAAGCCAGAGATGGCTCCTGGAGGAGCAGAGGGGAGCGGAGAAGTTCACCCAAGATGCCGGCCAGTCCCAGCAACACAGTCTCCCAATTCATATGACAAATTAGAAAACAGACAGTAGGGAGTAGAAGAACCACACGCAACCTAACAACTCCTCAGGAAAAAAGCACATCACAAAAAAAAAAACCACCCCCCAGATTACAATGACAGTAACTTGGAAGAACTTCTGAGCCTTCCAGAAAGAGAATTTAAAATTGCCATGATTAAAAAAGTGACAGAAGTCATAAAGGAAAACAATGATATGAGAAAAATAATCAATGATCAGAACAATGAAATTGAGTCCCTAAAGAGGGAAGCAAAAGAAACGCAGGAGATCAAAGAATTAATGGAGGAATTAAAGAACTCTGGGAAAAGCAATGAAAGCAGAATAGATGAAATGGAAGAACGAATAAGTACTCTTGAAGACACAGAAATAAAAAGAACCAAAACAGAAAAGGAAAGAGAAGTATGAAGGAAAAAGAACGAAGAAAGACTTCGGGAAATATCTGACTCCATGAGGAAAGGAAATATAAGAGTTATAGGAATTCCAGAAGGAGAGGAGAGAGATGTAGGAACAGAGAAATATTTCAGGAGATAATTGAAGAGAACTTCCCAAATGTGAAGAAGGAGCTGAAAATTGATATACAAGAAGCAAGAAGAACACCAAACTTCCATGACAAAAGGAAAAATACAGCAAGACACATAATAGTAAAGCTCCCAAGAATCCAGGACAAGGAAAAAATAATGAAGCTGACAAAAGGGAAGAAACAGATAACATTCAAAGGAAACCCAATCAGGCTGACATCAGACTTCTCTGAAGAAACACTACGGGCAAGAAGAGAGTGGAGGGATATAGTCAACAGACTCCAAGAAAACAGATGCCAACCAAGAATACTCTATCCCACAAAGCTCTCCTTCCTCTATGAGAAAGAATAAGGACCTTCCCAGACAAACAGAAACTCTGGAATTTCATTACGACTAAACCCCCACTCCAAAAAATACTACAAGGAATCCTAAAGCCAGAACCTCAGAGGGACGTATAACAATGAAAGAAGGCCCCCCAAAAAAGTTATTAAAAGAATAAATAAATAAAATCAAAGGGAAGACAAATACAATGGCAAATACAGATGCTAACATATCAATATTAACTCTAAATGTAAATGGAATAAAGTCTTCAATAAAAAGACACAGAGTTGCAGCCTGGATTAAGAAACAAAACCCAACCTTTTGCTTTCTCCAGGAAACACATTTAGCTACAAAAGATAAAAATAGGCTCAAAGTTAAAGGATGGAAAATAATCCTACAAGCAAATGGACCAAAAAAGAAAGCAGGAACAGCTATATTTATATCAGATAAAACAGACTTCAAACTCAAAAAAATAAAAATAGACCCCAGTGGTCACTACATTATGATCAAGGGGACAATACTTCAAGAAGAAATAACACTCATTAACATATACTCACCAAACAAAGGAGCACCAAAATATATCAGACAACAGTTGTCATCTCTGAAAACAGACATCAGAGAAAACACATACGTAGTGGGAGACTTCAACACACCACTATCAACAATGGATAGATCAACAAGACAAAAAATAAGTAAAGAAACTAAAGCTCTAAATAAGGACCTAGAGCATTTGGGCTTAACAGACATCTATAGAACATTAAACCCCCCAAAAACAGAGTACACATTTTTCTCAAGCGCACACGGATCATTCTCCAGGATTGATCACATACTGGGGCACAAGACAAATGTCAACAGATACACCAAGATTGAAATCATACCAACCATCCTTTCTGACCATGAAGGCATCAAACTAGAAATAAACCATAAAAAGAAGGCAAGGAAGTTTCCTACCTCATGGAGATTAAAAACCACACTACTGGAAGACCACTGGACTAATGAGGAGATCAAAGAAGAAATTAAAAAATTCTTTGAATTGAATGACAAGGGGGACACCAATTCCTAAATGTATGGGATGCAGCAAAAGCAGTAATAAGAGGAAAATATATAGCAATAGAAGCTCACATCAAGAAACACAAAGAACTCAAAGAAACAACCTAATCTTGAAGCTCAAAGATCTAGAAAAAGAACAACAAAAACCCCAAAACCAGTAGAAGAAAAGAAATAATAAAAACCAAAGCAGAAATAAATGAAATTGAAACTAAAAAAAAAAAAAAATCCAAAAGATCAATGAAACCAAGAGCTGGTTCTTTGAAAAAATCAATAAAATAGACAAACCCCTAGCCAGGCTCACAAAGGAAAAAAGGGAGAAAGCACAAATAAACAGGATCATAAATGAAAGAGGAGAAATCACAACAGACACAGCAGAAATCAAAAGCATAATCAGAAACTACTATGAACAGTTATATGGAAACAAGTTCAACAATCTAGAGGAGATGGACAAATTCCTACAACTCTACAATCACCCAAAGCTAGATAAAGAAAAATTGAACACCTAAACTAACCAATTACAAGCAGCAAAATTGAAATGGTAATCAAAAACCTTCCCAAAAACAAAAGCCAGGACCTGATGGATTTACACATGAATTCTACCAAACATTCAGAGACTAATTAGTGCCTATCCTTCAACAAAATCTTCCAAAAAATTGAGAAGGAAGGGACAATACCAAACACATTCTATGAAGCCAACATTACACTAATACCAAAACCGAACAAGGACAACATAAAAAAGGAAAACTACAGGCCAATCTCACTAATGAACACTGATGCAAAAATCCTCAATAAAATTTTAGCTATCAGAATCCAACAATGTATCCATAAGATAATTCACCACGACCAAGTAGGATTCATTCCAGGGACACAAGGATGGTTCAACATCTGAAAATCAATCAACGTTATCCAACACATCAACAAAAAGAAATATAAAAACCATATGATAATATCAATAGATGCTGAGAAAGCTTTTGACAAAGTGCAACACCCATTCATGATAAAAGCCCTTGAAATTCTTGGGATACAAGGAACATACCTCAACATCATAAAGGCCATATATGACAAGCCAACAGCCAGTATCATTCTCAATGTTGAAAAGCTGAAAGCAATTCCATTAAGATCTGGAACAAGACAAGGATGTCCACTCTCACCACTGCTTTTCAATATAATACTGGAAGTCCTAGCCAGAGCAAGACAAGAGAAAGACATACAAGGAATCCAAATAGGAAAAGAAGAAGTCAAACTATCACTATTTGCAGATGATATGATAATATACATAGAGAACCCCAAAATCTCCACAGAAAAACTAATTCAACTCATCAATCAGTTCAGTAAAGTGGCAGGATACAAAATCAACACGCAAAAGTCAGTAGCCTTCCTATACACAAACAATAAATCTGAAGAAGAAGAAATCAAAAAACCCATCCCTTTTATTATCGAAACAAAAAATATCAAATATTTGGAATAAATCTAACAAAAGAGGTAAAGAACCTATACAAAGAAAACTATAAAACACTGTTAAAAGAAATAGAAGAAGACACAAAGAAATGGAAAGACATCCCCTGCTCATGGATTGGAAGAATAAACATTATTAAAATGGCCATCCTACCAAAAGCAATCTACAGATTCAATGCTATTCCAATCAAAATTTCAATGTCATTCTTCAAAGAAATAAAACAATTATTGATGAAATTCATATGGAATTACCAAAAACCCCAAATAGCCAAAGCTCTCCTGAAAAAAAACAAAGGGAATGGAGGCATCATACTCCCAGACTTCAAGCTATACTACAAAGCCATAATCATCAAATGCATGGTATTGGAACAAGAACAGACATACAGACCAATGGAATCGAATAGAAAATCCAGAAATAAACCCACAGATTTATGGTCAATTAATCTTTTACAAAGGAGCAAAGACTATGCATTGGAGCAAAGAAAGTTTGTTCAATAAATGGTGCTGGGAAATCTGGGTTGCTACATGCAAAAGAATGAAGCTTGACCACTACCTCACACCATACACAAAAATCAACTCAAAATGGATTAAAGAACTAGACATAAGACCTGAAACCATAAAATACATAGAAGGAAATATAGGCGAAACGCTACGTGATTTGCACATCAAAGACATCTTTACAGACACATCACCCAAAGCAGTGATAGTGAAGGCAAAGATAAACAGCTGGGACTACATCAAATTAAAGAGCTTCTGCACAGCAAAAGAGACAATAACAAAAACAAAGAGAAACCCCACCAACTGGGAGAACATTTTTGCACACAACACTAATGATAAAGGACTGATCACAAAAATCTGCAAAGAGCTGATGAGACTCAACAACAACAAAGAAAATAATCCAGTCCAAAAATGGGCAGAAGAGCTAAAAAGAAACTTCTCTGAAGAGGAAATGCAAATGGCCAACAGCCATATGAAAAAATGTTCAACATCACTTGTAATCAGGGAAATGCAAATCAAAACTACCATGAGATACCATCTTACACCAGTGAGAATGGCACATATTAAAAAAACTAGCAACAACAAATGTTGGCGAGGGTGTGGAGAAAAAGGAACTTTCTGCACTGTTGGTGGGAGTGCAAACTGGTCCAACCACTATGGAGAGCTGTGTGGAGATTTCTGGACCTACTAAACATAGAACTTCCATATGATCCAGCAATTCCACTCCTAGGTATTTACCCAAAGGACACAGAAACATCAATTCCAAAGAACACCTGCACCCCTATGTTTATAGCAGCACTATTTACAATAGCTAGCCTTTGGAAACAGCCCAAGTGCCCAAAATAGATGACTGGATCAAGAAGATGTGGTACATATATACCATGGAATATTACTCAGCATTCAAAAAAGATAAACACATGCAATTTGCAGCAACATGGATGGTGCTGGAAGGGATCATGCTCCATGAAATAAGCCAGAAAGAAAAAGAAAAATACCGGATGGTCTCACTCATAGCAGGAATCTAGAAAACTTATATAAGGGACCAGGAAAATGAATAACTATAAGAAAGTGAAAATCAAAATCAACAAAAAACTATGAACCAGAGACAGTTTTTGGGGCGTGGGGGCGGGGGGGAGGGATTGGGGTCAGAATGTGGGGGTTGCAATTGAATGGGGAATATAAAAATAAAATTAAAAAATAAAAAAAGAAACAGGAAAAAAAATAAATAAAATGAGACAGGGCCACTATTTTCATTGCAGCACTATTTAGAATAGCCCAAATATGGCACAACCCAAGTCCTGGAGACAGATGAGTGGGTTATCAAAATGTGACTTATATCTCACATTCATATATCATGCACAAACACACACACACACACACAACTGAATAGTACTCAGATATTTAAAAATATGAAATCTTTTCCATTTACAACAATATAGATAGAATAAGGGAATTATGATAAGTCAAATTAAGAAAGACAAATACTGTGTTTTGTGGATACAAAGGGAAAAAAAAAACAATCAAGATACACAACAAAATGGCAGTCACCAGAGGGAAGGAGGGTGGAAGGAATAGTTTGGTAAAGGATGATGATTGGATTTTTGTAGTGGGTGTGTGAGAAATATACAGCTGCTGGCTGAGAAGATGTACACGTCGCTTCTATGCAGTGTGTAAATTAATGTTACCTCAATTAAAAAAAAGAAGAAGAGAAAAAGTTTCCCCCAGTCTGCTGCCCCATCAGAGCCCTTGGCTTGTCGAGGTCTGGGAAGGAGAGGACAGGACTGTACTGTCCTCAGGAGCCCCCTGCACCTCCAAAGAGCCACTTCTCACCTGTGCTGCCCCAGCTTGGCCTGAGCCCCTCCTCTCTCACCTGGACACACAGACTAGTCTCTCCTGCCACCTCCAGTCTGGGCCTCTTTCACCTGAACCAGGTCCTGCCCTGCTCACAGCCTGGCAGGGGCTCCACAGCCCCACAGTCACTCCCCGACCCCACAAGGTGACCCCTTCCCAGGCCTCTGACACCCACTCCTGTGTCCCTCCTTCTCCCTCTGCTCCACTGATCCTCACCCTGCTCTGTCCTTGCACACCTGGCACCAGTCAGCCCCCCACAGGCCATTCCCTCCATGGGACCCTCATCCCCAAACACCTCCCCAAGGCTTTGCTCCCATCCCACCATCACACTGACCCCCTTGATGGACACAGCTGCCCCCACACGCCCCTCCCTCCCCTGCTGCCTGACCTGCTCCCTGCCTGTCTCTCCTCTCAGCCCTCTGCAGGTGGGGTGGGTGGGTTTCTTGTCTTTATTATTCACTGTCTCCTGCATGCAAGCAGCTCTCTGAAGATGGGGCTCTGTCTGATTTATACACAGCACCGAGCATATAACTGACACCTATATATATATATTAGTGGAAAGAAATGAATTAGTGACTGACAAGTTTTTGCAATACACGTAGAGTCAAAAGCAAAAATGAGGGGAAAGGCATGTTCAGTTTTTGACAGTTGTCATCCCTCCCCCTCATGGTCTAGCTCAGTGACTGCTCTTAACTGTGTCATCACATGAGTGGTTGGGGAGCACCCCCATCTTTTTTTTTTAACATCAGTCTTCACTTTTGTACAATGTATGTTTTCTCCACTCAGGGGCAGTCCCTATAAAATCCCATCACCAGTTCACCTGTGCACCATCACCATAGTCCCTTGTGCTCCTCCCTCCCGTTTTGATTCCTCTCCTTCCCTGTGGAAGCAACCCCTATCTTTCTGCCGGCCCCCACACAGCCACCCTTCCTGAAGGAAGAGCTCCCAGAGCCCAGAGCCACCCACCCAGGAGAGACACAGGACAGGGAGGGACACACTCACCTTGGGACCCCCCCGGGGGTAGCTGGAGGAGGAGCAGCTGGAGGGGAGGAGGCAGAACACAGAGCTGGGCAGGAGCAGGGTGCCATCTCCTCAGGGCTGGGGAGAGACAGGGCAGGAGGTACCCAGGCCCACACAGAGGAGCAGGGCAGCCAGGAGCTCTGGGTCAGTGGGGAGCAGGGCCCAGGGCCCCCCACCAGCAGGAGCAGGGCCTTCTAGTGACCCCTTAGACCCTGAGACCAAAAAGGACAGACCTGGCTCCTCTCAGGGCTTCTGGAACCCTCTTTGTTGCTAGACCATGAGGTTATTGGAGAAAAAACATCCTCTTTTCCCTTCCCACCCTATGGAACCACACTCCAGACCCACTCTGCTCAGAGCACCAGGACCCTCAGTTCCCAACACCTGGGTCGAGGGTGCAAACTGCCCTCCCTCCCCATCATCACACCCAGTAACTCCCCAGGACAGAGGCTAGACCCAAGCCCCATGAAGGATGGACCAGCGCCTGCTTGTGTCCTGTCCCCCCTCATGTCAGCAGGTGTCCCTGAGAAGCATCAGGACACACAACACTGTCCCCAAGGAGTCAGGGTACCCCAGGGGCCCTGTCCTGCTGTCTGCTTCTTCAGTTAACCTGAAGGTCAGTCCCTCCCCAGTCCTGACCTGCCAGGGACAAGGACAAGGTCCTGCCCAATCACAGCAAGAGCTGGGTCAGATCCCCACTGAGGGCTTCATCCTGTCCTCTCTAACTCTGGGGCGGGATTCCTGCCTCAGGGTGAGGGACCCAGTGGACAGAGCAAAGAGAAGGGAAGACGAGTCCTGGTCAGAGAAAACAGCTTCAATGTGTTATCAAGCAGAATGAGGGGCACCCCGGGGCCCCAAAAACTGCAATCTGCCATCTGCCACATAAAGGCAGAGCACACTCTGAGCGTGAAAGAACACAGTAGATTCGCACGCACAGAGAGGAAGGGAAGGGAGGAGAAGAGTTTCCCAACAAAACACCCAGTTACCATCCCCACGTAGGTAAACACCCAACCACACAGGGTTGCCCAAAGTGGGGCCACTGCAGCCTGAAATCTTCCCACAGTCTCAGGCACCTTCTGGCGGGTCCCACAGAAGCCGATGAAAGAGGCCAGGCCAGTGGGGGACAAAGGGAGCAAAATGAACGCACAAACCACGGTCAAGGCTGGTGTCCCCACGGGTCTCTCCCAGTGTCTCCTTCCACGTCCTCCTGTCCCTGGGGCAAGCCCAGCGCTGAGAAGCAAGGGGGGTTTCTCCACACGCCCCTCTCCTGTGTCGTCCCTGCGTCTATCTCCAGGTGCTCTCTTCCCCACACGCCTGTGTCTTTCGGTGGATGCTCCTAAAGCCCTGACATAGGTGGTCTCTGTCCAGAGAGGTTGTGTGACCCCATGTCTTCCTCAGAGAAAAGGCAAAACCCTTCCACATCCTCAACGTCTGCATGATGTGGGCGCACAGACCCCATCTCAGTGACCCCTGCTCCAGTCGTAGCCTCCGTCACACAGACATCCCTGTCCTGGGGTGTCTGGGCTGAGGTCGCCCTGCCTGGACAGAGCTTCAGCAGACACCCTGTGGCATAGAGTGTCCATTAGGTCTTCTCTCAAAGGTCCCTTCCCAGTGAGGCCACCTGTCCATGCTAGGAGAGTAGCCTCTTCCTTGTCCCCACACACTTCTCTGGGTCACCTTCCTCACCATTCTTACCGACACCAGGATGGGTCTGAAAATTTCTCTAACACCAGATGCCCATGAGCAGGGGCAGACCTGGGCCTTGTGGGGTAATAGCAGTGCCTAAGCTGAGCCCTGGGCATGAAAAAGAACAGGTGTGCCCCAAAAAACCCCAAATAAGTAAAATATAAACACACTGAGCCTGAGGACCAGCCCTGTCTGAGCGTAGCCTGATTCAGTCACACGCAGCCTCCACCCACATCCTGAGACAGGACAGGCCCAGGTGGGGTCTGAGTCTCTGTGACCACAGGCCCTGCTGGGACAGGTGCTCTGAAGGACACCCACAAAGGAGCAGAGGATGACCCCTGAGGAGTGACCACGTCAAAGCCACGACGCACTGAGCCCTGACTGGACACAGGCCCCATCCCCCTCGGCTCCTCACAGCCTCTCCTGCCCCCACCTGCACAGACTCAGCACAGCAACCTGCAGTTCTGGCTGGTCCTCAGGGCTCCTACTAAATCCATCAAATTTTAAGAATCTTTTCAATTAACCCATCAAAAAAACAATGCAGAAACAGTTTCATATCTGGGTGTCTATTTTCAGTAGGGAATGTGGACATTATTCCTCAGGACAACACAAAGTCCAGGCAGGGGTGGAGTCAGCCCCGCCTCTGCTGGAGCAGGAAAATCATCAGGAGAGACACAGGTCAGTGTGGGGAAGGCCTGGTGGGCAGGGCTGGGGCAGTCTCCCCACTCCTCACGTTATGCTAATGTGACCCAGACACCTGAAAAAGCCCTTAGCAGCAAGAGGGAACAGAGGATCTTTATTGAGGGGGCGCTGGTCACATCACTGCTTACACTGTAGAAGGGTAGGGTCACCCCTCATGTGCTGTCACTTAGCACACCCACCCTTGATGCCAGGGCCCCAGCAGAGTCCACTGTGCCACTCCCCACTTTGTGTCACCCTTCCCATTGCCCCTTGGGTAGCTGCTTGCTCTACGTGCAGACTTCAAGGTTAGTTTGTGTGTGTGTGTTTTCAATAGTCATAATCAATTTTTATTGGTTTCACATAAATAGCTAATAGTTTGCAAACCATGTTTTTCCAATATATTGATGTTAACACATATGAACGTATTTATTAGATTTTTTGGCAGGAGGTGGGAAAAGTGGGGGAAGATGACAATGTCAAAGCTAATCTTCACTGACAGGGCTGAATACTTGGCCATCATTTCCCTTCAAAGAAAGTACAGATTTATAATTGAAACATATCAAACTGCAGTGCCTCAGTTTACTTAAAAAACATAGTGAGGCGCCTCTCTGGTGGTGCAAGGAGTTAAGATGCAGCACTATGAAGCTAACTGCAGCCACTGCAGCATGAGTTCAATCCCCAGCCAGGGAGGTGACCCACTGGCATGGCAGACCTCGCCTGTCTCCCGTTGCTCCCCTCAGCAGTGTATCTCAGTCAGTCTGCCTGTTCTTTTCCCACTCTCTCTGGTGAATCCTCTCACCCCCCCACACCTCTGGACTTTACCCCAGCTCTTGTATGCATAAATCTTTTAAATTTATTTACTTATTGTAGGGTAAGGAAAAAATGTCAGGCTTTCTGCCCTCCACCATCAGGATAGATGATGGATCCTGTGGTCCTGAATGCATGCTGATGGTGGGCACCTGGAGTAGGTTTTGGCATAGGTAGATGAGATTCACCTGGGCTAAGACTGGGCTTTTGAGGTGGTGTCACAGGGACGCCAGCAGAAGCCAAGAATGAACAGAAGCT
>NW_023602073.1:45597279-45641142 GCF_014898055.3 Talpa occidentalis | reverse complement strand
CCAATGTGAAGAAGGAGCTGAAAATTGATATACAAGAAGCAAGAAGAACACCAAATTTCCATGACAAAAGGAAAAATACAGCAAGACACATAATAGTAAAGCTCCCAAGAATCCAGGACAAGGAAAAATAATGAAGCTGACAAAAGGGAAGAAACAGATAACATTCAAAAGGAACCCCAATCAGGCTGACATCAGACTTCTTGAAGAAACACTACGGGCAAGAAGAGAGTGGAGGGATATAGTCAACAGACTCCAAGAAAACAGATGCCAACCAAGAATGCTCTATCCACAAAGCTCTCCTTCCTCTATGAAGAAAAATAAGGACCTTCCAGACAAACAGAAACTCTGGAATTTCATTGCGACTAAACCCCCACTCCAAAAATACTACAAGGAATCCTAAAGCCAGAACCTCAGAGGGACGTATAACAATGAAAGAAGGCCCCCCAAAAAGTTGTTAAAAGAATAAATAAATAAAATCAAAGGGAAGACAAATCAATGGCAAATACAGATGCTAACATATCAATATTAACTCTAATGTAAATGGACTAAACTCTTCAATAAAAAGACACAGAGTTGCAGCCTGGATTAAGAACAAAACCAACCTTTTGCTTTCTCCAGGAAACACATTTAGCTACAAAAGATAAAAATAGGCTCAAAGTTAAAGGATGGAAAATAATCCTACAAGCAAATGGACCAAAAAGAAAGCAGGAACAGCTATATTTATATCAGATAAAACAGCTTCAAACTCAAAAAAATAAAATAGACCCCAGTGGTCACTACATTATGATTAAGGGGACAATACTTCAAGAAGAAATAACACTCATTAACATATACTCACCAAACGAAGGAGCACCAAAATATATCAGACAACAGTTGTCATCTCTGAAAACAGACATCAGAGAAAACACATACGTAGTGGGAGACTTCAACACACCACTATCAACAATGGATAGATCAACAAGACAAAAAATAAGTAAAGAAACTCAGGCTCTAATAAGGACCTAGAGCATTTGGGCTTAACAGACAGCTATAGAAACATTAAACCCCCCAAAAAACAGAGTACACATTTTTCTCAAGCGCACACGGGATCATTCTCCAGGATTGATCACATACTGGGGCACAAGACAAATGTCAACAGATACACCAAGATTGGAATCATACAACCATCCTTTCTGACCATGAAGGCATCAAACTAGAAATAAACCATAAAAGAAGGCAGGAAGTTTCCTACCTCATGGAGATTAAAAACCACACTACTGGAAGACCACTGGACTAATGAGGAGATCAAAGAGAAATTAAAAATTCTTTGAATTGAAGACAAGGGGGACACCAATTTCCTAAATGTATGGGATGCAGCAAAAGCAGTAATAAGAGGAAAATATATAGGAATAGAAGCTCACATCAAGAAACACAAAGAACTCAAAGAAACCACCTAATCTTGAAGCTCAAAAGATCTAGAAAAAGAACAACAAAAAAACCCCAAAACCAGTAGAAGAAAAATAATAAAACAAAGCAGAAATAAATGAAATTGAAACTAAAAAAAAACAATCCAAAAGATCAATGAAACCAAGAGCTGTTCTTTGAAAAAATCAATAAAATAGACAAACCCCTAGCCAGGCTCACAAAGGAAAAAAGGGAGAAAGCACAAATAACAGGATCATAAATGAAAGAGGAGAAATCACAACAGACACAGCAGAATCAAAGCATAATCAGAAACTACTATGAACAGTTATATGGAAACAAGTTCAACAATCTAGAGGAGATGGACAAATTCCTACAACTCTACAATCACCCAAAGCTAGATAAAGAAAAAATTGAACACCTAAACTAACCAATTATAAGCAGCAAAATTGAAATGGTAATCAAAAACCTTCCAAAAACAAAAGCCCAGGACCTGATGGATTTACACATGAATTCTACCAAACATTCAGAGACTAATTAGTGCCTATCCTTCAACAAAATCTTCCAAAAATTGAGAAGGAAGGGACAATACCAAACACATTCTATGAAGCCAACATTACACTAATACCAAAACCGAACAAGGACAACATAAAAAAGGAAAACTACAGCCAATCTCACTAATGAACACTGATGCAAAAATACTCAATAAAATTTTAGCTATCAGAATCCAACATGTATCCATAAGATAATTCACCACGACCAAGTAGGATTCATTCCAGGGACACAAGGATGGTTCAACATCTGAAAATCAATCAACGTTATCCAACACATCAACAAAAAGAAATATAAAAACCATATGATAATATCAATAGATGCTGAGAAAGCTTTTGACAAAGTGCAACACCCATTCATGATAAAAAGCCCTTGAAATTCTTGGGATACAAGGAACATACCTCAACATCATAAAGGCCATATATGACAAGCCAACAGCCAGTATCATTCTCAATGTTGAAAAGCTGAAAGCAATTCCATTAAGATCTGGAACAAGACAAGGATGTCCACTCTCACCACTGCTTTTCAATATAATACTGGAAGTCCTAGCCAGAGCATAAGACAAGATAAAGACATACAAGGAATCCAAATAGGAAAAGAAGAAGTCAAACTATCACTATTTGCAGATGATATGATAATATACATAGAGAACCCCAAAATCTCCACAGAAAAACTAATTCAACTCATCAATCAGTTCAGTAAAGTGGCAGGATACAAAATCAACACGCAAAAGTCAGTAGCCTTCCTATACACAAACAATAAATCTGAAGAAGAAGAAATCAAAAAACCCATCCCTTTTATTATCGTAACAAAAATATCAAATATTTGGGAATAAATCTAACAAAGAGGTAAAGAACCTATACAAAGAAAACTATAAAACACTGTTAAAAGAAATAGAAGAAGACACAAAGAAATGGAAAGACATCCCCTGCTCATGGATTGGAAGAATAAACATTATTAAAATGGCCATCCTACCAAAAGCAATCTACAGATTCAATGCTATTCCAATCAAAATTTCAATGTCATTCTTCAAAGAAATAAAACAATTATTGATGAAATTCATATGGAATTACCAAAAACCCCAAATAGCCAAAGCTCTCCTGAAAAAAAACAAAGGGAATGGAGGCATCATACTCCCAGACTTCAAGCTATACTACAAAGCCATAATCATCAAATGCATGATATTGGAACAAGAACAGACATACAGACCAATGGAATCGAATAGAAAATCCAGAAATAAACCCACCGATTTATGGTCAATTAATCTTTGACAAAGGAGCAAAGACTATGCATTGGAGCAAAGAAAGTTTGTTCAATAAATGGTGCTGGGAAATCTGGGTTGCTACATGCAAAAGAATGAAGCTTGACCACTACCTCACACCATACACAAAAATCAACTCAAAATGGATTAAAGAACTAGACATAAGACCTGAAACCATAAAATACATAGAAGGAAATATAGGCGAAACGCTACATGATTTGCACATCAAAGACATCTTTACAGACACATCACCCAAAGCAGTGATAGTGAAGGCAAAGATAAACAGCTGGGACTACATCAAATTAAAGAGCTTCTGCACAGCAAAAGAGACAATAACAAAAACAAAGAGAAACCCCACCAACTGGGAGAACATTTTTGCACCCAACACTAATGATAAAGGACTGATAACAAAATCTGCAAAGAGCTGATGAGACTCAACAACAACAAAGAAAATAATCCAGTCCAAAAATGGGCAGAAGAGCTAAAAAGAAACTTCTCTGAAGAGGAAATGCAAATGGCCAACAGCCATATGAAAAAATGTTCAACATCACTTGTAATCAGGGAAATGCAAATCAAAACTACCATGAGATACCATCTTACACCAGTGAGAATGGCACATATAAAAAAACTAGCAACAACAAATGCTGGCGAGGGTGTGGAGAAAAAGGAACTTTTCTGCACTGTTGGTGGGAGTGCAAACTGGTCCAACCACTATGGAGAGCTGTGTGGAGATTTCTGGACCTACTAAACATAGAACTTCCATATGATCCAGCAATTCCACTCCTAGGTATTTACCCAAAGGACACAGAAACATAAATTCCAAAGAACACCTGCACCCCTATGTTTATAGCAGCACTATTTACAATAGCTAGCCTTTGGAAACAGCCCAAGTGCCCAAAAATAGATGACTGGATCAAGAAGATGTGGTACATATATACCATGGAATATTACTCAGCATTCAAAAAAGATAAACACGTGCAATTTGCAGCAACATGGATGGTGCTGGAAGGGATCATGCTCCATGAAATAAGCCAGAAAGAAAAAGAAAAATACCGGATGGTCTCACTCATAGCAGGAATCTAGAAAACTTAAATAAGGGACCAGGAAAATGAATAACTATAAGAAAGTGAAAATCAAAATCAACAAAAAACTATGAACCTGAGACAGTTTTTGGGGCGTGGGGGGCGGGGGGGAGGGATTGGGGTCAGAATGTGGGGGTTGCAATTGAATGGGGAATATAAAAATAAAATTAAAAAAATAAAAAAAGAAACAGGAAAAAAAAAATAAATGAGACAGGGCCACTATTTTCATTGCAGCACTATTTAGAATAGCCCAAATATGGCACAACCCAAGTCCTGGAGAACAGATGAGTGGGTTATCAAAATGTGACATATATCTCACATTCATATATCATGCACAAACACACACACACAACTGTATAGTACTCAGATATTTAAAAATATGAAATCTTTCCATTTACAACAATATAGATAAAATTAAGGGAATTATGATAAGTCAAATTAAGAAAGACAAATACTGTGTGTTTTGTGGATACAAAGGAAAAAAAAACAATCAAGATACACAACAAAATGGCAGTCACCAGAGGGGAAGGAGGGTGGAAGGAATAGTTTGGTAAAGGATGATGATTGGATTTTTGGTAGTGGGTGTGAGAGAAATATACAGCTGCTGGCTGAGAAGATGTACACATCGCTTCTATGCAGTGTGTAAATTAATGTTACCTCAATTAAAAAAAAGAAGAAGAAAAAGTTTCCCCCAGTCTGCTGCCCCATCAGAGTCCTTGGCTTGTCGAGGTCTGGGAAGGAGAGGACAGGACTGTGCTGTCCTCAGGAGCCCCCTGCACCTCCAAAGAGCCACTTCTCACCTGTGCTGCCCCAGCTTGGCCTGAGCCCCTCCTCTCTCACCTGGACACACAGACTAGTCTCTCCTGCCACCTCCAGTCTGGGCCTCTTTCACCTGAACCAGGTCCTGCCCTGCTCATAGCCTGGCAGGGGCTCCGCAGCCCCACAGTCACTCCCCGACCCCACAAGGTGACCCCTTCCCAGGCCTCTGACACCCACTCCTGTGTCCCTCCTTCTCCCTCTGCTCCACTGATCCTCACCCTGCTCTGTCCTTGCACACCTGGCACCAGCCAGCCCCCCACAGGCCATTCCCTCCATAGGACCCTCATCCCCAACACCCCTCCCCAAGGCTTTGCTCCTATCCCACCATCACACTGACCCCCTTGATGGACAAAGCTGCCCCCACACGCCCCTCCCTCCCCTGCTGCCTGACCTGCTCCCTGCCTGTCTCTCCTCTCAGCCCCTCTGCAGGTGGGGGTGGGGTGGGTTTCTTGTCTTTATTATTCACTGTCTCCTGCATGAAAGCAGCTCTCTGATGATGGGGCTCTGTCTGATTTATACACAGCACCGAGCATATAGCTGACACCCTACATATATATATTAGTGGAAAGAAATGAATTAGTGACTGACAAGTGTTTGCAATACACGTAGAGTCAAAAGCAAAATGAGGGGAAAGGCATGTTCAGTTTTTGACAGTTGTCATCCCTCCCCCTCATGTTCTAGGTCAGTAACTGCTCTTAACTGTGTCATCACATGAGTGGTTGGGGAGCTCCCCCATCTTTTTATTTTTTTACATCAGTCTTCACTTTTGTACAATGCATGTTTTCTCCACTCAGGGGCAGTCCCTATAAAATTCCCATCACCAGTTCACCTGTGCACCATCACCATAGTCCCTTGTGCTCCTCCCTCCCGTTTTGATTCCTGTCCTTCCCTGTGGAAGCAACCCCCATCTTTCTGCCAGGGCCCCCACACAGCCATCCTTCCTGAAGGAAGAGCTCCCAGAGCCCCAGAGCCACCCACCCAGGAGAGACACAGGACAGGGAGGGACACACTCACCTTGGGACCCCCCCGGGGGCAGCTGGAGGAGGAGCAGCTGGGAGGGGAGGAGGCAGAACACAGAGCTGGGGCAGGAGCAGGGCACCATCTCCTCAGGGCTGTGGAGAGACAGGGCAGGAGGTACCCAGGCCCACACAGAGGAGCAGGGCAGCCAGGAGCTCTGGGCTCAGTGGGGAGCAGGGCCCAGGGGCCCCCCACCAGCAGGAGCAGGGCCTTTCTAGTGACCCCTTAGACCCTGAGACCAAAAAGGACAGACCTGGCTCCTCTCAGGGCTTCTGGAACCCTCTTTGTTGCTAGACCATGAGGTTATTGGAGAAAAAACATCCTCTTTTCCCTTCCCACCCTATGGAACCACACTCCAGACCCACTCTGCTCAGAGCACCAGGACCCTCAGTTCCCAACACCTGGGTCGAGGGTGCAAACTGCCCTCCCTCCCCATCATCACACCCAGTAACTCCCCAGGACAGAGGCCTAGACCCAAGCCCCATGAAGGATGGACCAGCACCTGCTTGTGGTCCTGTCCCCCCTCATTGTCAGCAGGTGTCCCTGAGAAGCATCAGGACACACAACACTGTCCCCAAGGAGTCAGGGTATCCCCAGGGGCCCCTGTCCTGCTGTCTGCTTCTTCAGTTAACCTGAAGGGCAGTCCCTCCCCAGTCCTGACCTGCCAGGGACAAGGACAAGGTCCTGCCCCAATCACAGCAAGAGCTGGGTCAGATCCCCACTGAGGGCTTCATCCTGTCCTCTCTAACTCTGGGGGGGGGGGGAGGGGGATTCCTGCCTCAGGGTGAGGGACCCAGTGGGACAGAGCAACAGAGAAGGGAAGACGAGTCCTGGTCAGAGAAAACAGCTTCAATGTGTTATCAAGCAGAATGAGGGGCACCCCGGGGCCCCAAAAACTGCAAGTTCTGCCATCTGCCACATAAAGGCAGAGCACACTCTGAGTGTGAAAGAACACAGTAGATTCGCACGCACAGAGAGGAAGGGAAGGGAGGAGAAGAGTTTCCCAACAAAACACCCAGTTACCATCCCCACGTAGGTAAACACCCAACCGCACAGGGTTGCCCCAAAGTGGGGCCACTGCAGCCTGAAATCTTCCCACAAGTCTCAGGCACCTTCTGGCGGGGTCCCACAGAAGCCGATGAAAGAGGCCAGGCCAGTGGGGGACAAAGGGAGCAAAATGAACGCACAAACCACGGTCAAGGCTGGTGTCCCCATGGGTCTCTCCCAAGTGTCTCCTTCCACGTCCACCTGTCCCTGGGGCAAGCCCAGCGCTGAGAAGCAAGGGGGGTTTCTCCACACGCCCCTCTCCTGTGTCGTCCCTGCGTCTATCTCCAGGTGCTCTCTTCCCCACATGCCTGTGTCTCACAGCGGATGCTCCTAAAGGGCCCTGACATAGGTGGTCTCTGTCCAGAGAGGTCGTGTGACCCCATGTCTTCCTCAGAAAAAAGGCAAAACCCTTCCAACATCCTCAATGTCTGCATGATGTGGGTGCACAGACCCATCTCGTGACCCCTGCCCTAGCCGCAGCCTCCGTCACACAGACATCCCTGTCCTGGGGTGTCTGGGCTGGTCGCCCTGCCTGGACAGAGCTTCAGCAGACACCCTGTGGCATAGAGTGTCCATTAGGTCTTCTTTCAAAGGTCCCTTCCCAGTGAGGCCCACCTGCCCATCTAGGAGAGTAGCCTCTTCCTTGTCCCCACACACCTTCTCTGGGTCACCTTCCTCACCATTCTTACCGACACCAGGATGGGTCTGAAAATTCATCTCTAACACCAGATGCCCATGAGCAGGGGCAGCCCTGGGCCTTGTGGGGACAATAGCAGTGCCTAAGCCTGAGCCCTGGGCATGAAAAAGAACAGGTGTGCCCCAAAAAACCCCAAATATGTAAAATATAAACACACTGAGGCCTGAGGACCCAGCCCTGTCTGAGCATAGCCTGATCCAGTCACACGCAGCCTCCACCCACATCCTGGAGACAGGACAGGCCCAGGTGGGGCCTGAGTCTCTGTGACCACAGGCCCTGCTGGGACAGGTGCTCCTGAAGCACCACCCACAAAGGAGCAGAGAGATGACCCCTGAGGAGTGACCACGTCAAAGCCCACGACGCACTGAGCCCTGACTGGACACAGGCCCCATCCCCCTCGGCTCCTCACAGCCTCTCCTGCCCCCACCTGCACAGACTCAGCACAGCAAACCTGCAGTTCTGGCTGGTCCTCAGGGCTACTACTTAAATCCCATCAAATTTTAAGAATCTTTTCAATTAACCCATCAAAAAAACAATGCAGAACAGTTTCATATCTGGGTGTCTATTTTCAGTAGGGAAGTGAACATTATTCCTCAGGAAAACACAAAGCCCAGGCAGGGGTGGAGTCAGCCCCGCCTCTGCCGGAGCAGGAAAATCATCAGGGAGAGACACAGGTCAGTGTGGGGAGGGGCCTGGTGGGCAGGACTGGGGCAGTCTCCCCACCTCCTCACATTATGCTAATGTGACCCAGACACCTGAAAAAGCCCTTAGCAGCAAGAGGAACAAGAGGATCTTTATTGAGGGGGCGCTGGTCACATCACTGCTTACACTGTAGAAGGGTAGGGTCACCCCTCATATGCTGTCACTGTAGCACACCCACCCTTGATGCCACGGGCCTCCAGCAGAGTCCACTGTGCCACTCCCACTTTGTGGTCACCCTTCCCATTGCCCCTTGGGTAGCTGCTGCTCTACGTGCAGACTTCAAGGGTTAGTTTGTGTGTGTGTGTATGTTTTCAATAGTCATAATCAATTTTTTATTGGTTTCACATAAATAGCTAATAGTTTGCAAACCATGTTTTTCCAATATATTGATGTTAACACATGAACGTATTTATTATATTTTTTGGCAGAGGAGGTGGGAAAAAGTGGGGGAAGATGACAATGTCAAAGCTAATCTTCAGTGACAGGGCTGAATACTTGGCCATCGTTTCCCTTCAAAGAAAGTTATAGATTTATAAACTTGAAACATATCAAAACTGCAGTGCCTCAGTTTACTTTAAAAAATATAAGTGAGGGCCCTCTCTGGTGGTGCAAGGAGTTAAGATGCAGCACTATGAAGCTAACTGCCGCCATTGCAGCATGAGTTCCATCCCCAGCCAGGGAGGTGACCCACATGGCATGGCAGACCTCTCCTGTCTCCCACGTTGCTCCCCTCAGCAGTGTATCTCAGTCAGTCTGCCTGTTCTGTTTCCCACTCTCTCTGGTGAATCCTCTCACCCCCCCACACCTCTGGACTTTACCCCAGCTCTTGAATGCATAAATCTTTTAAATTTATTTACTTATTGTAGGGTAAGGAAAAAATGTCAGGCTTTTCTGCCCTCCCACCATCAGGATAGATGATGGATCCTTGTGGTCCTGAATGCATGCCTGATGGCGGGCACCTGGAGTAGGGTGTGGGCATAGGTAGATGGGATTCACCTGGGCTAAGACTGGGCTTTTGAGGGTGGTGTCACAGGGACGCCAGCAGAAGCCAAGAATGAACAGAAGCTGAGAAGAAGCAGAAAGCCAGGGACCCCAGATAGGGTGAAGACTTGCTGGGGACTGGGAGGACTGCCAGCCTTCCGGCCCCCCAGCATCCTTGCCTGCCATATGCCTGGTAATCTAAATAAAAAGCCTGCAAAACCCACCGAGGACTGTCTAGGACTCCTTTACCCAGTCTGCTGGATCAGAAAACCTGCACTGTGTCCATTTCTGATCTTACACTTATACATACAAGAGCTGGGGTATAGGCCAGAGATGTGGGGGAGGAGGGATTCACCAGAGGATTCACCAGAGTCAGAGTGAGGAACAGAATAGGTGGAATGATTGAAATACACTGCTGAGGGAGCAGCGGGTGAGACAGGAGAGGTCTGCTTCACCATGTGGGTTGCTCCCTGGCCAGCCGGAGATTGAACTTGTGCTGCAGAGGCTGCAGATTGCTTCCTAGTATGGTGTTTAATCTCTTACACCACCAGGGAAGCCCAAATAAATCTTTAAAAAGAAATAGTGAAATATATTACTTGGGCATCACATTTCCCTTTCTAAATATATTTACATTCACATAATTTTGCACTTATTACATAATGTTTTTTTAAAATAAAAATCAAAATGCTAAATAATCCCACATCTGATAGTATCAATTTTTTTTAATTCCAGTTTATTTATTCATCAGTAAAATGTAACATTTGACAATGTCCCAGAGAATAGGGGGACATATGAAATATGAAAAGGCCATGTATATAGTCACTACAGATTCTGGGGCTTCCCCTTGAACAAAATACAGGTGGTCATTGCTGGGCCAGCAGGGAAGACGGAGCTCACTCCTGACACCAGGCACCACCTGTCACTGTATTCCTGTTCCTTGTCATGGCGCTGGGCCTTGGTGCCATTAGTACAATGAGTTTTTCTTAATGAATGTGGTGAGTTAAGGCAAAAGGACATAACCTGGTCCCCTCAATCATTTATTTTCTCTCCACCTTTTTAAAAATTGTTGTTGATCACTTGTAATCAGGGAAATGCAAATCAAGACTACCAAGAGATACCATCTCACACCAGTGAGAATGGCACATATTAAAAAACTAGCAACAACAAATGTTGGTGAGGTTGTGGAGAAAAAGGAACTCTTCTGCACTGTTGGTGGGAGTGCAAACTGGTCCAACCACTATGGAGAGCTGTGTGGAGATTTCTGGACCTACTAAACATAGAGCTTCCATATGATCCAGCAATTCCACCCCTAGGTATTTACCCAAAGGACACAGAAACATCAACTCCAAAGAGCACCTGCACCCCTATGTTTATAACAGCACTATTTATAATAGCTAAGCTTTGGAAACAACCCAAATGCCCAAAAATAGATGACTGGATCCAGAAGATATTGTATATATATACACAATGGAATATTATTCAGCAATCCAAAAAGATAAACTCATGCCATTCACAGCAACGTGGATGGCAACTAGAAGGGATTACACTCAGTGAAATAAGTCAGAAGGGAAAAGGAAAATATCAGATGGTTTCACTTATAGGAGGAAAATAGGAGAGCCAAATAAGGGATTGGGAAATAAAATAACAAAAAAAATAAAATAAAATACAGTCAACTATAAATCCAAGACATTCTGTAGGGGAAGGGGTAAGGAGAGGGATCAAAACAAGGGAGGGAAGAGCACAAGGGACTATGGTGATGGTGCACGGGAGAATTGGTGGTGGGAATTCTGTGGGGACTAGACCTGAGAAAAGAAAGCAAACATTATACAAAAATGAACAATGAAGCAAAATATATATATATAAATAAAAAACTAATTAAAAAATAAACAAACCATTAAGGTGGAGCCTCCCTGGTGGCATAAGGGTTAAATCTCAGCACTGTCAAGTTATGGCCAGCCCTGCAGCAAGAGTTTGATCCAGGCCTGGGAGCTACCCACATGGTGCTGCAGGCCTCTCCTGTCTCGCCCCTCTCCTGTGTCGTCCCCCTGTCTCTCTCCAAGTGCTCTCTCCTCCCACATGCCTGGATCTTACAGCTGATGCTCCTAAAGGGCCCTGACATAGGTGGTCTCTGTCCAGAGAGGTCATGTGACCCCACGTCTTACTCAGAGAAAAGGCAAAATCCTTCCAACATCCTCAATATCTGCATGATGTGGGTGCACAGACCCTGTCTCATTGACCCCTGCTCCAGCAGCAGCCTCTGACACACAGACATCCCCGTCCTGGTGCATCTGAGCTGGAGGTCACCCTGCCTGGACAGAGCTTCCGCAGACACCCTGTGGACATGAAGGGTCCATCAGGTCTTCTCTCAAAGGTAATGTCCTGGTGAGGCCCAACTGTCCATGCTAAGAGAGAAGCCCTCTTCCTTATCCCCACACACCTTCTCTGGGTCACCTTCTCCACATTCTTACCTACACCAGGATGCGTCTGAAAATTCATCTCTAACACCAGACTCCTGTGAGAAGGGGCAGCCCTGGGCCTTGTGGGGACAAGAGCAGGTGCCTAAGCCTGATCCATGAACATGAAAAAGAACAGGTGTGCCCCCAAAAAACCCCAAATATGTAAAATATAAACACACTGAGGCCTGAGGGCCCAGCCCTGTCTAAGTGTAGCCTGATTCAGCCACATGCAGCCGCCACCCACATCCTGGAGACAGGACAGGCCCAGGTGGGGTCTGACCCCTGAGGAGTGACCACGTCAAAGCCCACGACACACTGAGCACTGACTGGACACAAGCCCTGTCCCCCTTGGCTTCTCACAGCCTCTCCCACCCCCACCTGCACAGACTAAGCACAGCAAACCTGCAGTTCTGGCTGGGCCTCAAGGCTCCTCCTTATTTCCAGTCAAACTTTAGGAATCTTTTCAATTAATACATCAATAAAACAATCCAGAAAAAAACCAGTTTATGTCTGGGTGTTTATTTTCAACAGGGAAGTGGACATTATTCCTCAGGAAAACATAAAGTCCAGGAAGGGGTGGAGTCAGCCTCGCCTCTGCTGGAACAGGTAAGTCATCAGGGAGAGACACAGGTCAGTGTGGGGAGGGCCCTGGTGGGCAGGGCTGGGCCAGTCTCCCCACCTCTTGACATTGTGCTAATGTGACCCCAGACACAGGAGAACGCCCTTTGCAGCAAGAGAGACCAGAAGATCTTTATTGAGCGAGCAGTTACATCACTGCTTACACTGTGTAGAAGGGCAGGGTCCCCCCTCAGGTGCTGTCACTGTAGCACACCCACACCTGAGCTCCACGGTCCTCCAGCAGAGTCCACTGTGCTCCCTCCCTGCTCTCTGGTCACTCTCTCCCTGCCTCTCTGGTAGCTGCTGCTCTACATGCAGACTTCAAGAGTCAGTGGGGGGCCTCCCCGGTGGCACAACGGTTGAGCGCTGGGTTGCGAAGTTGCCCGCAGCCTCTGCAGCACCGGTTCGATTCCCAGCTGCTCCCTGGCCACTGGAAGAGGGTCCCACATGGTGCGCAGACCTCTCCTGCTGCCTGCTGCTCCCCTCGGCAGTGTACTTTGGTCCATCTGCCTGCTCTGCTCCCTGCTCTGGCTCTGGTGAATTCTCTCACCCTCCCGTGCTTCTGACTGTACCCAATGCTTGTATAAATAAATAAAAATAAATCTTTAAAAAAAATCTTAAAAAAAAAAGAGTCAGTGTGTGTGAGCGTGTGTTGTTGATCGTCATAATCAACTTTCATTGGTTTCACATAAATAGCTTATAGTTTGCAAACCATGTTTCTCCAATATATTTATGTGAAAACATATGAACCTATTTATTAGATTTTTTGGCAGAGGAGGTAGAGGAAAAAAAGTGGGAAGATGATAATTTCGATGCTCATCTTCAGTGACAAGGCTAAATACGTGGCCATCATTACCCTTCATAGAAAGTTATAGATTTATGACTTCAAAACAAATCAAAACTGCAGTGCCTCAGTTTACTTAAAAAAACAATATGAAAGCCCTCCCTGGTGGCGCAAGGGGTTAAGACATGTCACTATGAGGCTAACCACAGCCACTGCAGCACGAGTTCAATCCCCAGCCATGGACGTGACACACATGGCACAGCAGACTTCTCCTGACTCGACCATTGCTCCCCTCACAATTCCGAGACCCAAAAGTGGTGCCTTTTGGCTACAGGTCAGAGATGACAAAAAAAGGGGGTACTTTTCCTTTCATTCTCTTGCAGGTGGGTAAAGAGCCTCCACTGCCTGCTCATCCCTGACTGTGTCCTCCATCTTCTGAGCTCCTGCCTGGCCAGCTCATAAACTAGAGAACAAAGAAATCCTGGAGGAGGCTGGGAGTATAAATTTTAATTCTAACGCCACAACTGAGGCAGGAGGGAAAATGCTGGAGACTAAAGTGAGAGGGGAAGCTGACGGGGAAGCTGCCTTTGTTCTCATGAGACCAAGTGAAACACAAGGACTCTGAGAAACTAATGTAAATCTTCTGTCTCTCTAAAAGGGCCTCAAGCAAACAGGACATTTCAGCCACCAGTATCCAAAGAGTCCGTCCAGGGCCATGCCCTCTAGGAGCAGGATGGGCACGAGCAGTTTATCTATGATGCGGCAGATGGGTAAAGGAGAGTCCTGGAGCCCTCAGTGGGTTTCTCAGGCTTTTATTGAGCTTTACATGAATTGCAGCAACCAGGTACACAGCACACAGGGGCTCTGGGGGGCCAAAGGGCCAGGAGGCCGTAGGCTTCTAAGCCCCAGGCAAGTCTTCACTCTGGGCTTCTCTGGCCTTCTTTTCTCCCCTTCTCTCTCCTGCCTCTTTCCTGCTGCTTCTCCTCTTGATGACAGCAGCTGATGGGGAAGCTGCCTTTGTTCTCATGAGACCAAGTGAAACACAAGGACTTTGGGAAAATGTAAATCTTATGTCTCTCTAAAAGGGCCTGAAACAACAGGGACATTTCAGCCACAAGTGTCCAAAGAGTCCACCCAGGGCCATGCCCTCTGTGCCATCGCATGTGGTGCTGGAAGAGGGACTGTCCCACTCTCTACAGAGGGAGGCGTGGACCAAACCACAGGCCAGACTGCAGGACAAACAGACCATAAGCTGCCTCTGACAGGGAAGACCCCAGTGCAAGAGGAAAAGACCTTCTCTAAAGGAGCCCAGAGGTGAGACAGGCTCCCCCAGGTACTATCTCTAAGGACAAGCCTCGGTTACCCCATAAATAACAAAGAGAGAGACACCTTCCTGGTGAATACAGGGGCCACTTGCTCAGTCTTGCTCTGATTTTCCACCCCAACCTACTGTCAGCTGTGCTCTTACTGGCATCGATGCCAACACAAGCCAGGCTGCTTTACAGTGCCCTCCCCTGCTCACTGCAAGGCCAGTGGTATACACTGATGGTTGATTTTGCCTTCCTGTACCATTCCTGGGGCAAGATCACATAACCACATTCCAAGCCAGCCTCCAATCTGTCGTCTGCACAGTCAGCACCCACATGAGGCAGACACGGTCTCTGCAGCCACAGTGAGGATGGACAATAAGGGCAGAGATGTCTACAGATCCCTCTCCCTATGTGGACACTGCAGACACGGGGGTAAGGTCATCTCAGGGTCCCATTAGGGCTGCTCTTCTACCCGGGGGAGAAGTTACCCACAGACCACCCTGTCCTGAGACACATTTCTCTCCTGGGAAGGAGAAGCCACACTTTCCCCTTTCCTTCCAGAGTCTCCGTGAGCACTAATGGTGCTCTGTATGTGTTGTAAGATGATGATTTTAGTGGCAGGATGGCCACAGTGCTGGTACATCTGTGTTTCGAGGAGACTGGGATAAAGGAGGAGTCCTGGAGCCTTCGCCCTCGGTGGGCTTTTACATGTAGTGCAGCAACCAGGTACATGGCAGGCAAGGGGACGGGGGAGGCCAGGAGATCCGCAGGCCTCCAAGCCCCCAGAAAGTCTCTATTCTGGGCTTCTCTGGCATTCTTTCTCCCCTTGTCTCTCCTGCCTCTCTCCTGATTCTGCTTCCCTGGGGAAATACCTCAATACTGCAGTCAAGGCCCACAGAAGAAAATAGCACAACTATAACAATGTAACAAATGCAGGCACCACTTCAGGCAGGGCAATCCTAATGGGAGGAGAGCAGAAAAGCCTGAAAACCTTCTACTCTACAGTGATAAATTGTTTCAATAATACTCAGGAATAATAATGACATGGGCCTCCCTGGTGGCATAGGGGTTCAAGTCTCAGAGCTATCAAACTATCACCAGCCACTGCAACAGCAGTCCAATCCCTGGCCAGGATGCTGACCCACATGGCACAGCATAACTCTCCTGTCTTGCCCACTACTCCCTCAGCAGTGTATTTCAGTAGATCTGCCTGTTCTGCTCCCCACTCTGTCTCTGTTGAATCTGCTCATCCCCTGAACCTCTGGCCTACACACCAGTTCTTGTATGCATAAATAAATAAAAATAAATCTTAAAAAAATTATAAAACAATGGCATATCTCAGGTGCCAGAGAAGAAACTGAGGCACAGATCACTGACATGATCTGCTCAGAGTCTACCTAGGGAAAGAGCCTGGGGCTCCTATTTCCATCAGTGACTCACTGACCTCAGTCTTGTCTCAAGAAGGGGGAGAGGTCCTGGAGGGACACAGCTTACTCGAAGCTCTGGGTCCCCACAGATGGGAACTATGGGAGTCTATCTACTGAGTCAGGTACTGCTCCTGAAAGACTGGACAGCAGGCTCCTGTGCTGGGGGAGAGTCTTGGACACACCATTGATGGTGACACTCTGTCAGGCACCCTGAGGTGACTGGAGAGTCCTCGAGTGAAAGGGAAGAATCTCTCTGCAGGAGGAGCAGGGCACCTGGGCCCTGTGGGTCACCTTCCTGTGAGCCAATTCTGGGCTCTCACACTCAAGAAACCAAAATGATCTTGGAGAAAAATCCCAAATTTAGAGGTGAGCTTGGATTTTGACACAGACAGGTGACCATCACTAGTGTAGAAAAACAGGACATGATATTTTTTCTTTTAAGATACCTAAAGAGAAAAGAAACCCAATCATTGGTTTCTGAGGACAGAGGCAGACCTCACCTTTTTTCCCGCCAGAGATACAGCTTTCCTGTGGTCACTTACTAGAACCTGCTCAAAATTGGGAGTCAGGGGTCCTAGCATATTAATCCAATATTGGCATCAGTGAAGGGACAGGGGTCTGCCCAAGATGAAGTGGGCAGAAGAGTTGGTGTGTGTGATATGTCCGTGGAGATTGTGACCCCGGGGTTGTCTTGGGGGTGATTAGGATTTGAGCATAACAAGAACTAAGGTAGTGAGGGAACAGGATCATTATAATCCAGGGTCAATAAAAAAATCAACCTAAAAAGGAAAAGTATCCTAGTCTACTCACTGCTCAGCTGTGACTGGTTCTCACGAGGTCATAACGTTACAAAAGATACTGTTCTGGTCTGTTCTATGGGTACAAAATTCTACTTTCCTGTGTTTTCCTAATCTTGGAATCTGACTGTTTAAGATAAAAATTGCTAAGTTACTTTGGAATTTCTAATAAACTATACAGGACACTTAATGCCCTTAGCAGTGTACTTCAGTCAATCCACCTGTTCTGTTCCCCACTCTCTCTGGTGAATCCTCTTACCACCCCCACCTCTGGCCTATACCCCACTTCTTGTATGCATAAATAAATACTTTTAAAGAATAATACAATAACATGAGAATCAAAAAATCTGTGTCCATCACTGTCTTATACCTCTGGAGGGTTAATTATAAATGGCACCTATATAAATTCTAATAAAAAGTCCCCAATTTTGAGATCACAATCTAAAATTTTGGTAATCAAAAACTAGTTCCAAACTTAATGGTGGAATTTCAAGAATACATGCCTTAAGGTTCTAATATTGGGTATCAATGCTTTATGTTTAAACGTCTTTATTTTATTTTATTTTTTAATGATTTTATTATTTATACAAGAACCAGGGTACAGACCAGATGCGTGGGAGGGTGAGAGGATTCACCAGAGAAAGAATGGGGAACAGAACAGGCAGACTGACAAAATACACTGCTGAGGGGGGCAGCGGGCATGACAGGAGAGGTCTGCCCCATCATGTGGGACCCTCGCCAGCTGGCCTGGTGCTGGCTCTGGTGCTGCAGAGGCTGCAGACAGCTTCACAGCATGGCGCTCAACTGCCTGTGCCAACAGGGGAGGCCCTAAACGTCTTTATTTTAAAAAGGAAGCACACAGTATTCAGAAAGAAGAGTAATTGACCAAGTCTACATCAAAAAGATAAGTGTGCATTTTGATGATTACACCTAAACTTCTCTTAAGACAATTCTTTTACCGAAAAAGTCCCAATTAACTTCTTTCCCCTTGTCCTAGCAAAAATTTCAAGATGACATCTATAGCCTCTTGGACAAGTTACTTAGCAGCACTGAGTTCCTCACATGAATGTAGGAAATGTATATGATATTAAGTTTCTCTGATTTTTCTTTTTTTCATCAATCTACCTAGTGCTTGCCTAAGTAAGACACTTGGTTTATGGGATTATTACAATTATCAACTCTGGAATTAATTTAAAATTCCAGTCCTAAAAAAACTAACAGCTACAATTGGTATCTCTCTCTTAAATTTGTTCTTTTGTCATTACTTAAATGGTGGACAAATTTCATATAAAGCTAAGGTTTTGCTAAGTTTAGCAATGAGAATTTGTTAAATAATTAAAATCACTTTCTCTAAAATCATTGAGCTTTCAGGTTTACTTTTTGCTTCTTATTATAAGAAAACTAAAATTTAATGTCATCTCAACTAAAAAAATTAAACCAATTAAGATGTGTGTTTATGTATGAGTTATCCAGTGTAACAGGTGGTCCTCAGGAAAAGAGGAGGTTCCAGGTTTCCTGCCCCACCCAGGGAGACTGGAGAAGGAAGGCAGAAGGATGGAGCCAGAAGGAGACCTGGAGGAGGCACATGGAGCAGAGAGACACGTGAAGAAACTGTGCTTGCCTTTTGGTCCTGAACTGGGTGACAGAGATGTGGGTGAGACCCGTAGGGAGTGACAATAGTGGTTTTGTCTTGATTTTGATTTTGCTCTTTTCCTCCCAGACTTATCTGGCTGTTTCTGATTCTTTTCTATGGGTCCCCACCAGAAGGCATTTTAGACTTGGGGCAGGTTTTCGGGCCTTGCTCTCAGCCAGTCCCGTTTGGGTGGACTTTTACCCACGAGAGGACAGGTAATTGTGGGTGCATGATTTAGAAACTATATTCTTTGTCTTTTCTGTATTTTTCTCTAATTGTATTAAAGTTCCTTTCCATTAAAGGTCTTCTATGTTTTGTCTTGATGCAGTGGATGGCAGAAACTATTTATAGCAGGCAGGTTTGGGGGTTCTGGGGGGCCCGTCACCCTTCCCTGTAACACCAGCACAAAGGAATGATAGCATAACAGCTCTTACAATGTCATACAATCTAAAAATTAGAATCTGGGATGTCATAACTCTAAATGTAAATAAAGTGAGTTGTGTTAAGGAATGTATTTGAAATGGATATGGTGAAGGTATTGAGAAATGAGTATCAAAATAAAATGGCTAACCTTAAAATGAAATGGTATAAAAATAGGAAGGCAAAGAAAGTGTTGAAGGTCTGAGAGAGGTATCTGAAAAAAAAGTTAGGTGCTCAATGACTTGCTATAGAAATATTTAAGTTTAGTATCAGTAGTGTACTTACTTAAAAAAACAAATTTAATTTTCATCTGTAATAAGGACTCAAGTATCCTTAAACTGCTCTCACTAGTTTTGGTATTGGAACAAAAACAGACACACAGACCAATGCAAATCAAATGAAAATCAAAGCTACACCGAGATACCACCTTACACCAGTAAGAATGACACATAACAAAAAAAACAAGCAACAACAAATGCTGGCAAGATTGTGGTGAAAAAGGAACTCTGCTACATTGCTGGTGGGAGTGAAAACTGGCCCAACCACTATGGAAAGCTGTCTGGAGGTTCCTCAGTCTATTAAAAAAGGGAGCTACCATATGACCTGGCAATTCCACTCCTAGGGATGTACCCAAAGGACACAAAAACATTGATTCAAAAAAGAACACCTGTACCCCTATGTTTATTGCAGCATTATTTGCAATAAAAACCTAGAAACAACCTAAATCCCCCAAAATAGATGACTGGGTCAAGAAGATGTGGCATATATACACAATGGAATGTTATTCAACAATCAAAAAAGATAAACTCATGACATTCGCAGCAATGTGGATGGAACTAGGAGGAATTATGCTCGGTGAAATAAGCCCCTTCCCTTGTAAATAAACCTTTTATCAACCTTTTGTGTATGTCTGCAGTTTAGCATTAGTAAGTCCCCTTTAAGCACCTGGGTGAGGACCCACAGTCAGGCAACCCATTTATATCAGGGATGCTCTGTAACAATATCATCTATTGGACACATATATTAAACTCACCTGTGTTTAATTTACTCCCATGTTAAAGGTCTGAGAGAGGTAAAAGCACTTATTCTTCATTCATTAATTTACTTGAGGAAACTGGCTTCCTCCTTCGGGTCCACTAAGAAATTGCAGTACTAAATGTAACCAAGAAAGTTATCAGGGTGGATGGCATTTCCTTGTTCATGATTCGTTTTTCCTCACAGAAGATCTGCCCATGTGTGCCCTTGACACCCACTGCTCTGGTCATTATTGCATCCCTTTCAACCTCAGTCGTATATGAAACACATTTATCTAGGTACAAATGGCAAAAATCACAGTAAAATAATGAAATATCAATTTTCATTCAAACACCAGGAATAGGTGGCACAACAATATTGGGGAAAACTTGCCTAAACCTAATGCCCCCATCTGTTCTCATTCCTGGGTACCATTTGGAGAAGGCCTAGACCTAAACTGGGTCATCTGTAGATCAACTAATCTTACAGTAAATGCTTTGTTTTCTAACTGGTCCCTAGAAATTGGGGACCTTGAAATTTATTGGTCCAGGAAACTAACACAACCTGGAACTGGGTCCTTCCATTTCATTCTTACGGTTATCCTGGACACTGGAATCCTGGTTTAGCTGGGCCTTTATTAAGAATCAGACATCGGGCCTCCCTGGTGGTACAACCTGTTGAGCGCCGCACTGTCTGCAGCCTCTGCAGCAGGATTTCCATCCCAGCAGGCGGCAACAATCCCACATGGTGAAGCAGACCTCTCCTGTCTTACCTGCTGCTCCCCCACCAGCAGTGTATTTCATCAGTCTGCCTGTTCTGTTCCCCGCTCTGTCTCTGTGAATCCTCTCACCCTCCTGTGCATCTGGCCTGTACCCCAGTTCTTGTATAAAAATAAATAAATCTTAAAAAAAAAAGAATCAGACATTACTCTCAATTGTCTCTCTTAAAATATAATTTTTGGTGCATTGCCTTAGTCTTTTTCTCCCCGTGGTGATCCATTAAGGATCTTATTAAGGCTAGAAGCCTTGTATGGGCCAGTAATGACACTACAGCTCAGGTCATGATCTGTACTTCTAGATCCTAGATTTTTATTATGACCTCCAGACACCTAACATTACGGTGACCACTTATTCTGCTGCTAGCCAGCAAAAGGTTAAAGGTTTTAGTGCCGCCTTTCATGCCAATGCCACATGGTTAACACTTCACATCACTCACCATAACATCACTAGCCTTAATATTACTCATGTCCTCTTTCTAAGACAAAGAGCTGAAGTCTGGCTGCCTGTTAATCTTACCTGTAAGTGGACTGGAGAATCTTTTCTTCAACAAATTACCAAAACTTTAGAACATGCTCTTTTCGGGTGTCCTGTGTCCTCATAGCTGCTATTATTGCTGCTATGGCCGCGACTGCTACTACTGCTACAGTCACCCTACCTCACTCCACACTGCACAGCAAATGAATTGATATTTTCAAAATGTTACTTCTGAACTCCTGACTCAAACCACCACTGATCAGGAAATCTTATAGCAATTAGATGCCCTTGAGGCCTCAGTGTCCTCGCTTGGAGAACATCAACAAGCCCTCAGGACCTACACCAGACTTATTGTGATGCCCAGTACCAGTCAATGTGCTTTACTCCTGTTCCTTTTACCACCACCTCCTCTTGGGAAGACATACAATGGCGCCTTGACGGTGCCTTCCAAGATCATCTGGCATGAGATACTCTAGATCTCAGAAACAAACTTCAGCAACAAATGGTTCAACTCCAACAAGAGGCAAAAAATGCCCCCTTCAGCCATCTAAATGAACTAGCCCACTGGCTAAATCCAACAAATTGGTTTTCAGGTCTCAGTATCAGAATATGGGTTATGACCGGATTGGGTACATTATGTATTTCATGTTTTCATTCAGTGCTCAAGGCCCACTGTCCCTTGTTCCAGGGGACCGGACAAGCCAAGGCCAGGCTGACCCTTCTACAACCATCACAATATCAACCCCTTTCTGTGCCTCCTGATGACTCCTCTCCTGATTCTCACCCGCCATAAAACAAAAGGAGAGGAAATATGGGAGTGTGGATTATTCTTTGCCTTGACGATTTTGTGCCTCTCAGAGTATGAACAAGGGAAGTCTGAGATAAGGAACCTCTCAGGGCAAAAGTCCTGAGAGTCCGGGCCTCCCCGGTGGCGCAGCGGTTGAGTGCTGGGTTGCGAAGCTGCGCGCGGCCTCTGCGGCGCCGGTTCGATCCCTGGCTGTTCCCCGGCCACCGGAGGAGGGTCCCACATGGCGCGCAGACCTCTCCTGCCGCCCGCTGCTCCCCTCAGCAGTGTACCTCAGTCCTTCTGCCTGCTCTGCTCCCCGCTCTGGCTCTGGTGAATTCTCTCACCCTCCCGCGCTTCTGATTGTACCCAGTGCATGTATAAACAAAACAAACAAACAAATAAAATAAATAAATAAAGCATGCCTCTAAAAAAAAAAAAAGTCCTGAGAGTCCTGTTTCAGCAGGTGCTGAAAACAGCAATAGATGTTGTGCTTAGAGTAGCAAACCCCTGACTCTCCCTGGGTCTTGCTGGGCCAGAAGGTTACAAGTCCCCCACAGACTTGTGCATTCCCCATTTGCCTGCTTGCTTCTTTGGTCTTTTTTTTTAATTTTCTGTTTGATTCTAATACAAACAAGTGCTGCACCTTCGTGGTGTGGTCCCTCTAGGCTTCTCATTGTCCTGCACATGGACTCTGAGCAATCCGTTTTCATCCCACCACCACACTTTATAATGAGACATGCATTTCCTGCTTAGTTTGTGGTATTTTATGAATATTTTCAAGCACACAGAAAAATTGAATTAACAGCACACCACCCAGATCCCAGCATTAGCATTTGTCACATTTGCTTTATCACTGATCTTTATCCATGCATCTGTCTCTCTATTCAGCCATCTTGTTTTTCTGATGCTTTTCAAAGTTAGTTGCACATGGCAGTACCTTTCATTTCTCAACAACTGAGCATTCCAATTAACAACTAGAGTTCAATTGGTTAAGATTTTTCTTAGAGATAAACCTTTATTTGGAGAAATGCACAAATGTTAAGTATACTGTCAGAGGAGTTTTCACCCTTGTCAAGAATATTATGATATATTATTATTTTCTGCTCTTGGAAACAATGAACATCTAAATAATTTAATGATGTGTCACACTTCACAATGCAATTGATCAGCCCTCACTCCTTTTGATAACTCCCACAGTCCAATCTGAAGCCTCCCTGACCCCTCCATTCTCAGCACGTTCTTGTGACCACACTCTCCTTGGAGCAGAGTCCAGGCCTGAGTCATCTTCATAGTTATTTATTTTTATTATATTTTTTGGATAACCTTGATTTTTCCACCATATATACATTTTTTAGGGGTTATAGGTACAAAACTCCAAAATATATGCTATCACCCCATATAAATATGATATATCAATATATGATGTGTTATTCATCCTTGACCTTTCAACAAATAAGTTAATCTAATTCTCCTTTTTCCTGTCATCCACAAGACTATCAGTCAATCATAACAGTAGGTTAGCTTTTTTCATAACTTCACAGCCAAATATTACCATATATAGCTATGGTAAATATTTTTATTATCCGTTTCATTAGACAAACTTGTATTTACATGCAATGCCTGAAGCATAATTTCATTAGAGAAAGAGATGGTCATTTCTTCTAGAAAAACGAATGTCTGAAGTTAGTGAAAAAGAAGGAATAGGGCCTCCCTGGTGGCCCAGGGGTTAAAGTCTCAGCACTATCAAGCTATCACCAGGCACTGTGGCATGAATTGGATCCACAGCCAGGGAGCTGACCCACAAGGCACAGCAGACCTCTCCTGTCTCGCCTGCTGCTCCCCTCAGCAGTGTATTTCAATAGATGCACCTGTTCAGCTCCCCACTCTGTCTCTGGTGAATCTCGTCACACACACCCCCCACACACACCACTCTGGCCTACAACCCAGTTCTTTTATGCATAAATAAATAAAAATAAATCTTTTTTAAAGAAGGAAATAATGATTCCACTTTGTAATTAGCCTGTATGCAGTCACCCAAATCACACCAATTCCTTTACATGAGTGCTACTTTAACATTATTTTTTTTTAAAGATTTATTTATTTATGCATAGAAGCACTGGGTACAGTCAGAAGTGTGGGAGGGTGAGAGAATTCCCCAGAGCCAGAGCAGGGAGCAGAACAGGCAGACTGACGAAGCACACTGCTGAGGGGAGCAGCGGGCGCGGCAGGAGAGGTCTGGGCGCCATGTGGGACCCTAGCCGGCAGCCAGGGATCGAACCGGCACTGCAGAGGCTGCGGATAGCTTCGCAGCCCAGCGCTCAACCTCTGTGTCACCAGGGAGGCCCTACTTTAACATATAACAAGTTACTAACAGAAAACACAAAAATCAGAAACTTATTGCCTTAAACTTCAAATATCAACTTTTAGATATTTGAAGACATAAAAACACAAATCATTTCATATAACAGCATTGGAACTACACACCTTTGTAAAGTGGTGGGACAGTGAAACTATTTCCATGGAAATGACCATCAAAAGTGCTGAGATTGTACCCACCTTGTTTTGGGGCAATTTGCTTCCTTGAGCTTACGCAGAGGACAATACTAAAGTCTATGAATGATCCTCACTGACACTGTGGTGTAAATGAGGGTCTGGCTCTTTGGGCTGCAAAGAGCCCAAAAGAAGAGGAAATGTGGGAGTGTGGATTATTCTTTGCCTTGAGTATTTTGTGCCTTTCAGAGTATGAACAGGGGAAGTTTGAGATAAGGAACCTCTCAGGGCAAAAGTCCTGAGAGTCCTGTTTCAGCAGGTGCTGAAAACAGCAATAGATGTTGTGCTTAGAGTAGCAAACCCCTGACTCTCCCTGATTTCCCAGCCTTGGCTGGGCCAGAAGGTTACAAGTCCCCCACAGACTTGTGCATTCCCCATTTGCCTGCTTGCTTCTTTGGTCTTTTTTTTAAATTTTCTGTTTGATTCTAATACAAACAAGACTGCCCCGTGAGCTGGGCTGCACCTTCGTGGTGTGGTCCCTCTAGGCTTCTCATTGTCCTGCACATGGACTCTGAGCAATCCTTTTTCATCCCACCACCACACTTTGTAAGGAGACATGCATTTCCTGCTCAGTGTCAACACCCCTTGACACTGAGTGATCTCCTCAATCCAATGTTCTCCCTGTAGCGTGAGGTTCAATCTCCATGAAGTGGAGGTTTCTCCTTTCTTTTCATGGTTTATTTCTAGTTTGATGCCTTTATGATCAGAGAAGATCATTGGAATGATTTTGATCATAATGTTTCTGTTGATGTTTATCTTGTGGACCAATATGTGATCGATTCTAGAGAATGATCCAAGCTCACTTGAGAAAAATGTGTACTCAGATTTTTTGGGGTCCAGTGTCCTATAGATGTCTGTTAAACCCATGAGGTCTAGATCTTTATTTAGGGCTCTAGTATTCTTGTTTATTTTTGGTTTCGTTGATCTGTCCATTGGTGAGAGTGGGGTGTTGCAGTCTCCTACTACATATGTATTTTCTCTAATGTCTATTTACAGAGCTGAAAATAATTGTCTTATATATGTTGGCGCTCCTTCATTTGGTGAGAATACCTTCACCTCTATGTTTATTGCAGCATTATTTACAATAGGTAAAATTTGGAAAAAATCCAAATGCCCAGATATAGATGACTGGATCAAGAAGATATTGTATATATATACACAATGGAATATTATTCAGCAATCCAAAAAGATAAACTCATGCCATTCACAGCAACGTGGATGGCAACTAGAAAGGATCACACTCAGTGAAATAAGTAAAAAGGGAAAAGAAAAATATCTGATGGTTTCACTTATAGGAGGAAAATAGGAGAACCAAATAAGGGATTGGGAAAAAATAACAATAAAAAAATAAAATAAAATAAATAGTCAACTATAAATCTGAGACATTCTTCAGGGGGAGGGGAAGGAGAGGGATCAAAACAAGGGAGGGAAGAGCACAAGGGACTATGGTGATGGTGCACGGGAGAATTGGTGGTGGGAATTCTATGGGGACTAGACCTGAGAAAAGAAAACAAACATTATACAAAAATGAACAATGATGCTATATATATATAAATAAATAAATAACTAAAAATAAACAAACCATTAAGGTGGAGCCTCCCTGGTGGCATAAGGGTTAAATCTCAGCACTGTCAAGCTATGGCCAGCCCTGCAGCAAGAGTTTGATCCCAGGCCTGGGAGCTACCCACATGGTGCTGCAGGCCTCTCCTGTCTCGGCCCTCTCTTGTGTCGTCCCCACATCTCTCTCCAAGTGCTCTCTCCTCCCACACACCTGTATCTTACAGCTGATGCTCCTAATGGGCCCTGACATAGGTTGTCTCTGTCCAGAAAGGTCGTGTGACCCCACGTCTTACTCAGAAAGAAGGCAAAATCCTTCCAACATCCTCCGTGACAACATTCTCATCATCCTCGGGGTGCACAGACACCATCTCAGTGACTCCTGCTCCAGCTACAGCCTCTGACACACAGACATCCCCATCTTGGTGCATCTGGGCTGGAGGTTGCCCTGCCTGGACAGAGCTTCTACAGACACCCTGTGGGTATGGAGTGTCCATCAGGTCTTCTCTCAAAGGTAACGTCCCGGTGAGGCCCACCCTGTCCATGCTAGGAGAGTAGCCCTCTTCCTTGTCCCCACACACCTTCTCTGGGTCACCTTCCCCACATTTTCACCCACACTAGGATACGTCAGAAAATTCATCTCTAGCACCAGACTCCTGTGGACATGGGCAGCCCTGGGTCTTGTGGGGACAATAGCAGGTGCCTAAACCTGATCCCTGAACATGAAAAAGAATAGGTGTGCTCCAAAAAATCCCAAAGAAGCAAAATATAAACACACTGAGGCCTGAGGGCCCAGCCCTGTCTAAGTGTAGCCTGATCCAGTCACACTCAGCCTCCACCCACATCCTGGAGATGGGACAGGCCCAGGTGGTATCTGACACAGGTCCTGCTGGGACAGGTGCTCCTGAATGACAAGGACAAAGGAGCAGAGACATGACCCCTGAGGAGTGACCACATCAAAGCCCATGACACACTGAGCACCAACTGGACATAGGCCCCGTCCCCCTCAGCTCCTCACAGCCTCTCCCACCCCCACCTGCACAGGCTTAGTACCGCAAACTTGTAGTCCTGGCTGCTCTTCAGGCCGCCTACTTATTTATTTCCAGTCAAATTTTAGGAATCTTTTCAATTAACACATCAAAAAAACAACCCAGAAAAAAAAAAACATTTTATGTCTGGGTATCTATTTTCAGTAGGGAAGTGGACATTATTCCTCAGGAAAACACAAAGTCCAGGCAGGGGTGGAGCCAGCCCCGCCTCTGCTGGAGCAGGAAAGTCATCAGGGAGAGACACAGGTCAGTGTGGGGGAGTCCTGGTGGGCAGGGCTGGGCCAGTCTCCCCACCTCCTCACGTTATGCTAATGTGACCCCAGATATATGAGGATGCCCTTTGCAATAAGAGAGACCAGAGGATCTTTATTGAGGGAGCGGTTACATCACTGCTTACACTGTAGAAGGTCAGGGTCACCCCTCAGGTGCTGTCACTGTAGCACACCCACACCTGAGCCCCAAGGTCCTCCAGCAGAGCCCACTGAGCCCCTCCCTGCTCTGCGGTCACCCTCCCCCTGCCCCTCTGGTAGCCGCTGTTCTACATGCAGACTTCAAGGGTCAGTGTCTGTGAGTGTGTGTTGTTGATAGTCATAATCAACTTTTATTGGTTTTAAATAAATAGCTAATAGTTTGCAAACCATGTTTCTCCAATATATTTATGTTAAAACATATGAACTTATTTATTAGATTTTTTTGGCAGAGGAGGTAGGGAAAAAAAGCGGGAAGATTACAATTTCAACGCTGATCTTCAGTGGCAGGGCTAAATACGTGGCCATTGTTACCCTTCATAGAAAGTTATAGATTTATAACTTCAAAACAAATCAAAACTGAAGCACCTCAGTTTACTTTAAAAACAATACGAAGGCCCTCCCTGTTGGCGCGAGGGGCTAAGACGCGGCACTATGAGGCTAACCGCAGACACCGCAGCACAAGTTCAATCCCCTGTATGGAAGTGACACACATGGTGCGCAGACCTCTCCTGACTCAACCATTTCTCCTCTCAGCAGTGTTTTTCAGTCAGTCCACCTGTTCTGTTCCTCACTGTTCTCTGTCTCTGGTGAATCCTCTCAACCCCCAAACCTCTGGCCTGTACCCCAGTTCTTACATGCATAAATAAATAAATCTTTAAAAAAATAGTGAAATATATTATTGGGCATCACATTTCCCTTTCTAAATATATTTACATTCACATAACTTTACACTTATCACATAATGGTTTCTAAAAATAAACATCAAAATGTTAAATTAAATAATCCCACATCTGATAAATCATGGTAGTATCAATTTTTTAAATTGATACTTCCAGTTTATTTATTCATCAGTAAAATGTAACATTTAACAATGTCCCAGAGAATAGGGGGACATATGCAATATGAAAAGGTCATTTGCACTACAGATTATATCAGACCTGCTGTCACATTGGGGCTTCCCCTTGAACAAAGTACTACAAGGTCATTGCCGGGCCAGCACTGAAGACAGAACTACTCCTGACACCAGGCACCATCTGTCACTGTACCCATGTTCATTGTTACGACGCTGAGCCTTGGTGCTATTAGCATAATGAGTTTTTCTTAACGAATGTGGTGGGTTAAGGCAAAAGGACTTAACATAGTCTCCTCAATCATTTATTTTCTCTCCAACTTTTTAAAAATTATTGATGAGACTATAAAAGTTACAGATTCACTGGCTGGAAAGACAGTTACTGCTTAGGTCAATCCCTGGTACTTACACATGAGATTGGTTTCTCTTGGTCTCTCAGCATGACCATCCCTCAGCAGGGCCCTCAATGTGGAGTGTCAAATGCTACCATTGCTGTCTCCTGGCTGGATGTCGATTATTTTCTATGATTAAAAATATTTAATAATTGGCCTCCCTGGTGGCGCAGGCAGTTGAGCACAGTGCTGTGAAGCTGTCTGCAGCCTCTGCAGCATGGGTTCTATCCTGGCCAGCCAGGGAGATACCACATGGCATGGCAGACCTCTCCTGTCTTCCCGCTGCTCCCCTCAGCAGTGTATTTCAGTCAATCTGCCTGTTCATTCCCCACTCTGTCTCTGGTGAATCCTCTCATGCTCCCGCACATCTGGCCTATACTCTGGTTCTTGTATGCATGAATAAATAAATATTTAAAAATTTTTAATAATTGGGCAATAATCTGCTCAGTCTTTGTAAACTCTCCACTGAGTAATTTCTTATTTTTTACAACTTTCTGCTGGCTGCTGTGCTTTTTTCTGCCACCTTCTTTCCTTCAAAGGAGGAATGGTTATTGAAGGAGCCTCAAACTCTACCCTGCAATGTAAAATACTGTCCACAGTTGTAGTTAGAGAAGAGGTGGTGGTTTGTCTGATGAGCTGAGTCATTAATAAATGGGCTTAAGATTTGAGGAGACAGAAATCATTGTCACGAATGGAAATTGTGCAGACATTGACTGAGATGTACAACCTAAATAAACCAGCTGATACAATGGAAAGATTAAAGGTAGAGATGATAAGGTAGACTCTGAAGAAAACCATCCACAGGGTGAAAACTATGACTTGCAGGTGAAGAAGGATCTTCTAGAGATGAGGTTCATGGATTCGCTTATCTATAAGTCTATGGCGAAGGCCTCTGTGAATCCAGTAGATCAGCATGTTGGTGAGAAAGAGGAAGGACCGTACAAGTACAATGAGTTGAATCCAGCTGTTTGGAAACTCTCCTGTGTTGTCATATAATTTGCTGCATCTTCTTAGCCCCACGGTATTCCCACCATCTGGGAATACTTACTCCATAGTAATGACCTAACAGTAAACATGATTCTCATTAGACTTGATTCTATAAATAGTGTGGGTGGTTCATTAGGGAATGCCTATAGACAAAATAATGCTCATTGTCACAAAGAGGAAATAAAGAATAAAAGCACCAAGATTTCTTATAACCAGGAGAGTGACAGTTTGTTGGAAGATGTCATACTTTGGCCCTGTGGTTGGATATAGAAGTAATATAAAAAAATAATTATCTGCAGCATCGGGTACAAGATCCATCTTAGCTCTAGCAAATAGGGGAGGTTGGAGGATCCAGTGGCGGTACAGGTGCAACAAGAAACAATGGGGGACTCAGTCAGCGGGAGTCAGGCTCTGTCATCAAATGAGTCTGATGCCAAACTAGAGAGGGTCAGTCCACCATGCAGCGCTGCCAGGTCAGGAAGCCTGGGCTGGTCTACAGCCCTGGGCAGCAATAGGCGCAGCCTAGGGGGTCAAGGGTAAGTTTTTAAGTTTGTTAGACTTCTCTATACCATATATGAGTGACATGTTTGTCTTTCTCCTTTGGACTTATTTCAATTAGCTCCATCCATGTTGCCCCAGATGGCATGAATTTATGTTTTTCTGATAAGTAGTATTCTATTATTTATATACCACTTCTTCTTGATTTCTCATCTGTTTTCAGGCATTTTGGTTGTTTCCACAGCTTGGATATTGTAACTAGTGCTGCAGTGATCATGGATGTGCAAAGGTGTCGTTCACAGTGTATTTGTGTTCTGTGGGTACATACATAGAAGTGGGACTGCTGGGCCCTATGGCAGATACACTTTTAATCGTCTATGAAATCTCAATACTGTTATATATATATGTATATATATGTATGTATATATATATATATATATAGTACAATGTCTGCTTGTATGCTTTCTCCTCAGGTGTATTCCCCATAAAATTCCCAGCACCAATTCTCCCATGAACCATCACCATAGTCCCTTGTGCTCTTCTCCCTCATTTTGCTCCTTCTACCTCCCCTCCCTTAAAAAATGTCTCTGATTTATAGTTTTCTGCTAATTTTGGTTTTTTATTTATTACTACTGCTATTTATTTTCCTGGTCTCTTATTTGATTCCCCTAGATTCCTCCTATAAGGGAAATTAACCAATATTTTTCTTCATGTCTCTGGTTTATTTCACTGAACATAATCCCCTCTAGCTCCATCCATGTTGAGAATGGCATGTGCTGATCTTTTTAGATTGCTGAATAGTCTTTCATTATATATATATACCACATCCTCTGGATCCAGTCATTTATTTTAGAATATTTGAGTTGTTTCCACATCTTACCTTTTATAAATACTGCTGCAATAAATATGGGGGGGCATGTATCCTTTTGAGTTAATGCTTTCGTATCCTTTGGGTAGATTCCTAGGAGTGGAATTGCTGGGTCATGGCAGCTCCATTTCAGTAGTTTGCAGAAACTCCACACAGTTTTCCATAATGATTGGACCAGTTTATATTCCCATCAGCCAGTGGGAGAATTCCTTTTCCTCCACATCCTTGTGAACATTTGTTGTTGCCTATTTTTAAAAATATTTTATTTATTTTATGTATTTTTACATCATTTTTGCACAATGTATGCATTTTCATTTTTGCACAATATACACATTTTCATCTTGGTTTTATTCCCCACACAATTCCCACCCTCCTCTTATGTTTCTTGTTTTTTTAATATGTGCCATTCTCACTGGTTTAGGGCAGTATCTCATTGTGGTTTTGATTTGAATTTCCCTGATTTAAGTGATGTTGAACATTTTTTCATATACCTGTTGGCCATTTGCATTTCCTCTTTGGAGAAGTCTTTTTAGCTCTTTTTCCCATTTTTTGACTGGATTGTTTATTTTTGTTGAGTCCTGTGAGTTCTTTGTAGCTCTTTGTGATCGTCTCTTACCAGTTGCATTGTGTGCAAAAATTTTCTCCCAATAAGAAGGGTCTATCTGTTTTAGTTAATATCTCTTTTGCTGTACTAAAGCTTTTTTAGGTTGATGTAATCCCAGCTGTTTATCTTTTCCTTCACTTTTTTTTTTTCTGGGTTGTGTCTTTAAAGATGTTATGGATATTAAGATCATGTAGTGTTTTGCCTGTATTTTCTTCTATGTATTTTATGGTTTCAGGTCTTATGTTGAATACTTTTATCAAATTTCAGTTGGTTTTTGTGTATGGTGTGAGGTAGTAGTCTAGCTTCATTTTTTGCATGTAGCAGTTCAGTTTTCCCAGCACCATTTATTGAAAAAACTGTCCTTGTTCCATTGCCTATAATTTGCTCCTTTGTCCATAAATATGTGGGTTTATTTCTGGGTTTTCTATTCAATACCATTAGTCTGTGTTTTTTTGTTCTGGTATCGCAGTGTTTTAACTATTATGGCTTTACAGTACAGTTTGAAGTCTGGGAGTGTGATGCCTCCATTCTCTTTCTTTTTAGTCAGGAGAGCTTTGGCTAGTTGCAGAAACCTTGATAGTGTTTCCATCAAAACTGAACCCATCTACATTCCCATAAACAATGTAGGACTGTTCCCTATTCAACATGTCCTCGCCAGCACTTATTAATGTCTGGTCTTTCTGATATAGGCCATTCTCACAGACATGAAGTGGTTTTGTTACAGCAATTTCCCAGAGAAATCTGACAGCACTCAGAGAGGTGGAGAAAGATTTAATGTCACACTAGTGCGCTCAGTGGGAATTTCCCCAAAGGGCTGAGCACCCAAGAACAAGAATGGCAAGGTTTTATACAGTTATATAAGGAAACTTGCTATCCCATCCACCATAGCACAAGCATTCTTTATAGTTTGGGAAGGGGGTTCAAGGGAGTCATGGCTACCACCATGGACAAGCAGTGCAGCACACACAGCAACTTCTTTGCTTCAGCAAGCAGCAGAACCAAAGGGTAGACTCCCCAAGCAGCAGCCTTGGGAAACTTTCTGTTTCATTCCTCCCTTTTGATGTCCTTACTATGTGCTAGGGAGTATCAAGTTATGGACTCACAGCAAGCAGCAGGAAAGGAGCCTAAGGGCTCATATTGTCTTAACTAACATGTGGAGTTTAGTAGCCTCCAAACAGGACTGGATTAACCGTGTGGCCAGATTAAAAGCCACGACCCAAGGGTGAGCATCACAAGAATGGAGATCAGTGGACCCAGGACAGGAGGGAGCCAAGGCACAGTGTGGTGATGCTGTCCCACCAAGGGAAACAAGAGAAGCAGCCACCACTGGGTCCAACTCAGCAGCCCATAAGCATTCCCTGTGATGCACCTCGAGCTTCTGCTGTGCGCAGGCCAACCCGCTTCCGGGCTGTGGTTGGAGCAGGGCTGCAACAGGTCACGGTGTTGGGAAGGAGTCTCTCCGCAGGGTCAGTCTGACCTGGTTTGCAGGGTCCGGGCAGGCCATCCACGGTTCTGATGTCTCATGTGAGCTCACAAATGTGGGGAGTCGCGTTCCTTCAGAGTAACACCTGCAAATTTGACAGCAGTAGGGTAGTAAGGATGACAGTACAGGTTCCCACCCAGACAGGTTTCAGTGGCTCTTTTTCCAGTCCTTTACCCAGACTCGGTCCCCAGGTTTGTGGAGATGAACTGGGGATCCCAAAGTTACGGGGCCCTCTGGGTGACGGTTTCATTAACCTTGTGTAGGACATTACTAAGGAGCTGCAGCTGCCGATTTAGTCCCAGTTGGCCAGTGTGTCTGAGGTCTCCCCTCCCCATGGACACAACAGGGGAGGCCGGCCAAGCAAAATCTCAAAGGGGGTGTAGCCACTAGCACCAGGAGTGCACCGAATTCTGAGCAGCACTAAGGGGAGAAGGTCCACCCCGGGCTAACCTGTTTCCTTGCAAAATTTTCCCAGAGTCGTTTAATGGTTCGGGAGACATGTTCTACTGTCCCAGAACTCTGTGGCCGATAGGTGGGAAGATTCCATGTAATATGAAGTAAGCGAGTCAGGTGAGTGGTGATTTTAGCAGCAAAATCTAGGCCAGTATCACTGCCAATAGTCACGGGGATCCCATACTAGGAATTACTCCCCTTACAAGACCTTTGGTGACTTCTCGGGCCTTCTCTGTTCTGGAGGGGACGCCTCTACCCTCCCAGAGAAGGTGCAGATGAGAACAAGTAAATATCTGTAGCCTCTGCAAGGCTTGATTTTTTCTGAGGTCCACCTACAGGTCCTTAAAAGGGAGTAGCATATATGCTGTACACAAATCTGGTACCTGAAGAAGCAAACTAAAGGGACGAAAGTTTATCCACCGGTAGAAGCCATAACTTCTGTGGTGTTTTCACCTTTTTGTTTTTAATTTGTTATTTTATTTATTTATATTATTTTTAAATTATTTATTTTTTACATCATTGTTCATTTTTAAACAATATTTGCTTCCCACCCCCACCCTCTGCCATGTAGTCCCCATAGAATTTCCTTCCCCAATGCACCTGTGCACCATCACCACAGTCCCCTGTGCTTCTCCCTCCCTCCCTCTGATCCCTCTCCCTCTCTTCCTCTGCAGCATGTCTCTGGTTTATAATTGTCTGTTTTTGTTTTGTTGTGTTTAGTACTGCTATTATTTTTTACACTGATCTCTTATTTGGTTCCCCTATATTCCTGCTATAAGTGAAACCATCCAATATTTTTCATTTTTCCTTCTGACTTATTTCACTGAGCATAATTCCTTCTAGCTCCATCCATGTTGCTGCAAATGGCATGAGTTTATCTTTTTGATGGCTGAGTAACATTGAGAATGGCACATATAAAAAAAAATAGCAACAACAAATGTTGGCAAGGATGTGGTGAAAAAGGAACTCTCTTGCACTGCTGGTGGGAGTGCAAACTGGTCCAACCACTATGGAAAGCTGTCTGGAGATTCCTCAGTCTACTAATAATGGAGCTACCACGTGACCCAGCCATTCCACTCCTAGAGATCTACCCAAAGGACACAGAAACATTGATTCAAAAGAACACCTGTACCCTTATGTTTATTGCAGCACTATTTATAATAGGTAAAACCTGGAAACAACCAAATGCCCAAAAATAGATGACTGGATCAAGAAGATGTGGTATATGTACACAATGGAATATTCTTCTTTATTTTTGATGCAAGCTCTCTTTCATCTCAACTCGGGTGTAGTTGCTGGCACAGGCCCTGAGCCTGAGCACTGTGGGCTCCAGACAACAGTGGCAGGAGGTGATGTCTCAGCTGAGCCACCAGGCGTGCCCGAGGCAGGCATTGTGGAGGAGCTGACAGATGAGGGGATGGCGGTACTGGGCAAGGAGGAGCTGGTGTAGCGCCTGCAGTAGGAGGCAGTAGAGCGCCTGGCCACTCTGGAGCAGCGAGGCTACCTCATCTAGGTGAGTTGGCAGTTGCAGAGCCACCGAGGTCAGATCTGCGACTCACGCAATTTAACTGGCACCTGCAGGCTGAGATCCCTGGGCTGCGTGACCTCTGCTGCCTTTTTGCGTAGGCATCATACTGTGTGCTGGTGGCTGCTCTCAGGGACCCCAGCATCCCAGGCGGTGAGGACCTAGGTAGTTGCTGGCAGAAGCTGGCTGAGCAGGAGGGCTACCAGGAGGGGGCGCTCTGCCTGGCATTGGGTGAAGGAGGACTGTGGAGTGGGGGGCGGCCTCTGGCACCAGGCTAGCATCTGAGTTTGTCTTGCCCTCATGCGGGCTCCACGACCTGGACTAAGGACCCAGTTTTCTTTGTACTAAAACCCGCCTGAATTGCTCCCCAAACGCCAGGATTGTGCTAGGCCTGTAGATGTGGATGCCGCCCAGTCCAGGGGCCGCTGGATTTGGAGGGTCCTGATCAGGGAACAAAAACCTCACACAGAGAAATCAGAGGGCACTCAGAGAAGTAGAAAGTGAGAGATTTAATTGCCACACTGGCAGGCTCAGTGGGATCATTCTGCATTGTTCGGGAATTGGTTCAAAGGAATCATGGCTCCACCTCAGACAAGCAATGCAGTACACCCAGCACTTCTCCGCTCCAGCAAGCAGCAGAATCAAAGAGGTACACTCCCCCAAGCAGCAGGCTTGGGAACGTTTGCTTCAGGGTATCATTGTGTTTTAAATCAGGGGGTTGTGAATAGATCAAGAAGGTGTGGTCCATACATACAGTGGAATACTACTCAGTGATCAAAAACATAAACTCATGCCATTTGGGAAATATGGATGGGGCAGGAAAAAATACTAAGCTTGATAAGTCAGAAGGAAAAAATAAATATCAGCTGGTTTCCCTTATATGTGGGATATACAGAAATCAAACAAAGGGTCAGAGTAAAGACAAAACTTCAGCCTGATCCTAGATCTGAGGCACACAGCAGAGGAAAGGGAGAGAGATGGTTCCAAACAGGGGAGGGAAGAGCACAAGGGACTGTAGTGATGGATCATGGGTGCTATGGTGATGAGAGAACTATAAGGACTACACCTGAGAGAGAAATCAAATATTATACAAAAATTAATAATGATGTAAGAGAACAAATGCATAGATTTAATAAAAAATTTTCTATCACTCACTGACAGCTAGAAAACAAATAAAATTAAATAAAGCAGAGGATCCTGAAGTTACAAAATGGGGGTGAGAGAAATCCTATAACATCCAGTCTCACACAAGGCAGAGTTCTCATTCCACGATGGAAAATAATACTGAAGAAATTCTGGTGAGTTACATTAAGTGATAACATTCTCAATAGTCCTCTGCATCCTAAGACTGTCCCACTCACAGCTCCCCACAACCTGGCCCCATCCTCTGGGGTGTCCCAGGGGGTGAGAGACATCCCAGAGTCCTGGGGACTGTTGTTGCCTGAGGAAGCACAGAAGAGACGTGGTCAGCGCCCAGAGATGAGACCCACAGAGGAACTGATGAAGGTGACTCTCGCTAGAGTTCCCTCTACGCTGTCCTCAGGGGCTCAGACCCAACCCCTGATCCATACTTACCTGCAGCCTGACTGTAGCTGACTGCGTGTCCCCTGTGGGAAGAAACATCATGTGAGACAAAGGAGGAGTCAGGTGACAAGTCCTAAAGGAATTCCCAAGTCTAGGTGAGAGGGAAGTTTCTAGAACTGTGACTGAAGACCCAGGTCAGGACTGGGATATATGAAGAATGGATATGAAATGGACCTGGAGTCTTTCCTCAGCAGGGTCCTTCCCCTGTGACATTTCCTGGGAAACAGATCCCCATCACCACAGTTATAAGGTGAACAATTGGTGATTCATTTTCATAAGTGCTTTACAAAGAGTGAGTGTTCACAATCAGCTCCAGACTGGGCAACACGTGTGTGGATCAGACTCCCTAGTAACCAGGAAGGGCAAGTTCTCTCTGGGACATGAAAGTCCCCAGTGGACAAGATCCCCCACTCCCTTCCCTACCTGAGCGCATATTCCTCCACCTCACAGCTGCAGCCACCACAACTCCAATGAGCACAGCTCCAAAGAGAACCAGGCCAGCAATAATGCCCGCAGTGGGGATGGAGGACTGAGAAGGGGGCACTGGAAGGGAAGGGAAGGTAGACCCTGAGCCTCAGGCCTCATCCTGACCCTCTGAAGGTCTCCCAAAGGGCTCATGATTCCTCTGAGCAGAAGCTCAGTGCCCACGTCCCCCTCCTTACCCCAAGTCAGGACTGTAGGCACCAATAGCCCCTCATGCTTCACATGGCACGTGTATCTCTGCTCCTCTCCAGAAGGCACCACCACAGCCACCCACTTCTGGAAGGTTCCATCCCCCCCAGGCCTGGTCTCCACCAGCTCTGTGTCCTGGGTCAGGTTCTCCCCATCTCGCTGCCAGGTCAGGGTGATGTCCGCAGGGTAGAAGCCCAGGGCCCAGCACTTCAGGGTGACCTTATGCTCAGAGGTGGGGTGGTGGGTCACTTGTGTTTTGGGGGGATCTGAAGAGAATGGTCAAAAATTCACACTTTGGGTTTCCTCTAGGGATACTAAAGCAGCCTCACTGACCATCCTCAGAATGGACATGACAATTGGTTTGGAGGGAGGAAGCACAAAACCTAGAAACCAGCCTAGTCTGGAGAATCTGGGATAATCAGGTGAGAGCCCAGGGTAGGAGGACGCAGGTCTCTACAGAGAACACAGACTTTTGCTCCTGACCTGGGTGGAGGGTGAATGACACAGAAAGGCAGGAGTCAGATCCAGAAATGTTCTCAGACCAAAAACAAGACCTTGAAAGAGAAACTCATGGTTCCCAGGATGGCTGCCGGGTCACAAGGATCCAGGGAGAGTTATTTCAGGATGGCCTCCCTCCCTCAGGAGAGACTGGATTCCTTAACCGTCCAGAAAAGTGGTGTCTTCTGGGCGAGTCTCTCTCTAGCACAGAACATGAAACCCAGGGGGCTCTCCCTCTCTGCCCAGAAAGCAGCTGCTGTTCTGCCCATTATTCCCTTTTCCCTGTGGGGCGCCAGGAGAGGGGAGGTCCGAGGCCTTGTGGCCCCTCTTACCTGTGCGCTGCAGCACCTCCTTCCCCAAAATCAGGAATCTGAGGAGCCACTGGAAGCACCTGCCCTGTATACTGTTCCTGACGCGCCTGGCCCTCCCCTGCGCCTCCCACTCGCGCTGGGTGATCTGAGCCACCGAGTCCGCGGGGGTCCAGGAGCGCAGGTCCTCGCTCAGGGAGATGAAATCCGCGCCGTCGTAGGCGAACTTTTCATACCCGCCGCGGAGACGCAGGTCTGGCCCCACTTCACAGCCACACATCCTCTGGAGGGTGTGAGACCCTGAAACCCAACCCACCCCTGTGGTCAGTCCCGAGGTCACCCATGGTCACCCCGCGCTCTCACCCTGAATAAACCTAAACTGAAATGAAAGGGCGGGCAGGACAGTTCCTTCCCCAGGGAGGGGCCTGGCAGATTCACCAGCCTCGAGGGGTCAGTGGTCCCTGAGACTCGGGACACCCCGGCTTAGGGTGGGAATGGGGGGGTGACCTGACCCTGGCCCCGCTCCGTGAAGCTCACCGTCCTTGCTCTGGTTGTAGCGGCCGCGCAGGCCCCTCAGGAGCACTTTGAACCGCTTTGCGTTGTTCCTTTGGTTCTGAGTCTCCTCGTCCAGGTCCTCCTGCCCCACCTGCCCCGCCCAGGGCGCCCGCGGCTCCACACTCTGGCCAGGAGAGTCGCTGTCGAACCGCCCGAACTGCGTGTCGTCCACGTACCCCACGGCGATGACACGGGGCTCCCCATTGTGGTTGTGGTTGCCATTGCCGTTGCTGTTGCCGTTGCCATTGCGGGACATGGTGGTGGAGAAACACCTCAGGGAGTGGGAGTCTGGGGGCGGGAGGGAGACCCGGGCTGACCCTCCTCTCAGCATTGGACCCAGGGCCCAGGGAGATGGGCCTGGAGGGGAGAAAGGGGCGGGGCCGTGAGAGTGCAAAGCGGGGTGGGCCAAGAAGGACCCAGACTCAGGGGACCAGAGCACTCAGGGGAGGCGGGAGGGACACAAGGGGCCAGAACACAACGGGACTGAAGGGGAATAAGAGGTTGGGGGGAGATGAACCTTTCCTGGGGTCCTGCACACTCAGGGGGCTCCTTGCTCCTCCCTCCTGGAGCAACAGTGTCCAGCTGGACACGCACTCACCCGCCCGGGTCTCCATCAGGGCCAGGGGCCCCCAGAGCAGCAGCAGGAGGGTGAGGGGCATCACACTCCCTTCCAGGGGCCTGGGGAGAAGGAGTCCAGGAGAGTCCTTGGAGACTTTGTAACTGGAGCAGGATGATGCTGATTGTCTTCCCTGGACACCCCTAGGAAATGGGGAGAGAGAATGGGGGTGAGTGTGGGGTCATCATGGCTGCACCACCCCACGGAGCCTGTGAGAGGGAGACATGATGCTGTAACAGGGTGACAGGGGAGGCTCCAAATTCCCTTCCCCACCTTAGGGAGGAGTGGATTTGGGCTGGGAGAAGGAGCAGCCTGGAGGAATGAAGAAACTAGTAGCGTTTTCAGGTAATTGTGAATATTCCAGGGTGAATTAAAACTGTACAGGTGGTGGTTTCTCGAAGGTTATTTGCAAAGTGAAACCTGAAATAATATCAGGGAATATTTCCTATTCTGTTACATTTCCATAGGCCTCTCTTGCATATTGGTTGGGACTTGTGCTAATGTATGATTTTTTAAGGTGATACATTGTTTCACTAAGTTACATAGATCTTTAGTGTTAATTACACTGGAATCAAATGATCAAAAAATGTTTTATTTTTTAATCAGAAATCCCAAAAGAAAAATTCATACTATAAATTGTCAAGTAGTGAGGCACTCAATTCTTCATAATTCTGGTTTTCTCTGAGAGCTTATATTTTATCAAAGTTACTGTAATTTGCCATTGTTGATTTTCTTCAAGAAACAGACACTCATTTTGAGGAAAGTGTCTGCTAATTACCCAAATTTAAATAACCTTAGTTTGTGTCATTCATCCTTTCAGGTAAGATTCGTGTTGTCCACAAATAAAAAGAGTCTAATTCATCTCATACAAATATTTTCCTCAGGACACAGGGCTTGGGATGCCTCAGAGTGCTCTGTGTGTCCTTCCAGGTCAGCACACCAGATATTTTAAAATGTGGAGTTGAGGATGATGCAATAATGAAGATAACTTTTAATGCTTTTCCCAGGACATTTTCAAGTGAAACTGGCTTTGATTTTTGTTCCTGCAGGTAAGTGCTGGTGAAGAATTATACTTCTGCAGTGGTGCTATAAGCTCCACTCTTATGAATTTTTACCTCAGCAAATGCCAAATAGTGAAAAGACAAATGGTGTCTAGGTGATGTTTTGAAACTAGTTTTACCTCATGGACCCCATGAAAGGTTCTGGGTGACTTCAAGGGCTCCACAGACCACACTTTGAGAAATGCTTTTCTCAGTGAACCAGGGAGCATCTCCCAAGTGTTCTTGGCCTTTGCTTCCTCTTCACTTCCCAACATCCCTCTCCCTGGCTGGCTCCTGCCTCCCTAAGCTGCCTCCCCTGCAGATACAATGGGGCGCAGAGAGAAGCCCCTGGAAACGTGGAGCTTGCACTGTCAGGAGAGATGGACACTAAGTAAAGGTGACAAAGACACTTGTAAATCCCACCTGAGCCCCATGCTGGGAGGAAGGAGTGTGTTTATTGTGAACGCAGAGAAGCAGGAGCCCTAATAGGACCCGACCACTACTATCAATAGTATCAAAAGTATCAAAAAATCAGATAGTATCAATAGTATCAAAAAATATATATATTAAAAAAAATTAAGCATAAGGAAAAGATTTTATCTCTTCCCATAACTGTCACTTCTATCCCTGACACACGTGCTCTGGCCCCATAGAACCAGCCTGTCCCCTCTGCCCTCAGCCTCCCTTCATGTCCTGCCCCAGCACCCAACCATACTGAAGAGGCCTGTAGCCTAATCTACAGCCTGGTCCTGGCTCCGTCCTCCCCCTCATCTGCTCTTCCCTCATTTATTATGCGCTGAAGGACAGGCCTCCCCAAGATGTTCAGAAAGGTGTCCCCCAGACAGGCCAATTGGCACGTGAATTATTTTCATCTGCGGATCATCAGAGGTTCATCTCAAGAAACGGTTACCACATCTATAACTACCTAGTATGAAAATGGGGGCCTTACCCCAAATTAGGCTTATTACCAGAAACAAGCTTTGTATCTGAGAAACCTACTATGTCAGGGCAAACATAGAATATCAAACCTTTTTTTTTTTTTTAAATATACATATCCTTTTTTTTTTTAAAGATTTATTTTATTTATTTATATAAGCACTGGGAAGGTGAGAGAATTCACCAGAGCCAGAGCGGGGAGCAGAGCAGGCAGAAGGACCGAAGTACACTGCTGAGGGGAGCAGCGGGCGGCAGGAGAGGTCTGCGCGCCATGTGGGACCCTCCTCCGGTGGCCGGGGAGCAGCCGGGGATCGATCCGGCGCTGCAGAGGCTGCAGGCAGCTTTGCAACTCAGCACTCAACCGCTGCGCCACTGGGGAGGCCCAAATATCAGACCTTTGTCATGAGTCACCCTGTCCTTGCCATGTGATCCCCTCCTCTCTCCAGGAGTGCCAGGCCCCCATCTCACTCCTTAGCTCACCCTGGGTTCCTGCACAGATTCACACACTCATTTAGATGTAGATTCCCTATGCATATATAGGGAAATTTGGTTACTTTCTAGTACTAAAAAACAAAAAGGAAAAAGAAAAAAGATGTTATAAAATTTCAGTTGCTCAGAATAAGAGTTCTTGAAAATTAGAGATTTTAATCATAGAAATGAATAAATGAGTAGATGAACTGGAATATCAAAGTCTCACTCCTACTAAATAATGTGAATGGAAAAGAAATGACAGCAGAGAAAAGACCTACAAGAAACTGAGTCTATCAACCAGGAGATTCCAACTAGTTAATAATACAAGTGTTGAAAATAATGGAGAGTGGAAATGATGAAAAAAATTCAAGAAAATCCCTGAGCACTCACAGATAAAATGTGCACACTGAGTGTCCTCCCCGGTTCCTCCTACAGAGGATGAGCAGCTCCACACCATGACCCGCCCCAGGGACTTTCAGAAAGAGTCTGGAGAAGGACAGACCTTGGGGCCCTCAAGTGACAACTCAGGCCTGGAGGCCAGAAGGCCCCAGAGTCAGGCCTGCCCAGTCCTCAGGGGAATCCAGCCCAGAACCATGCCAGGCCCAGGTGAGGGAGGCGCTGGGGGCACAGACATTCACTTCAGCTGTTTGTGGTCTCAGGGGTGACATTCCACATCCCTCCTCTAGTAGGCAAAGGGCACTAGTGGGCAAAAAGGGAAACAAAGATGTTGGACACAGAGAACAGGACACAGGAAAATCAACCACAGGGGAGCAGGGACAGGAGACAGGCCAAGGGTGAGGTGAAGGATCCGGGCCCTCAGCCCTGCCCAGGTGAACAGGCCCCAGTCCCCGGGAGGCAGGACTGAGGCTGTGGGACAGGGGTCTGCCCAGGATGAAGCGGGCAGAATAGCTGGTGTATGTGATATGTCCATGGAGATTCTGACCCTGAGGTTGTCTTGGGGGTGATTAAGAATGAGCACAACAGGAAATAGGCTATGAGGGAACAGGATAATTACAATATCAGGGACAATATAAAACCAATCTAAGAAGGAAAAGCATCCTGGTCTACTCACTACTCAGCTGTGACTGGCTCTCACAAGGTCATGATGCAAACCCTGGATCCTGGGGTGTATCTCAACAACCTGCCAGAGAGCCCTCGGGGGGGGGGGGGGGTCGGGGGAGGGGCGGTAAATGCCTGTGCTGTGGATTCCAAAGGGGCCATCTTCCAAGCCTCCTTGCCACTCAGAGCCAGCTCTCGTGGCCTGGGCAAGAGGCCTGGGTGGTGTGGTAAGGGCAGGGACTTCTCCAGGATGCTTGCTGAAAACCTCAATGAGAAGGAGCAGAGAGCAGGGCAACATCAGGGCCCTAGAAAGGCTGCCGGGAAGGCAGTGACAAGCCTCGCTGGGGAGAGACTGCAGCTAGGATTCACCCAAGAGCTAAAGCACAAAGGAGGAATCAAGTCACCAGGCCCTTCAGAACATGCCCCACATGCTCGGTGTGGTCCCAAGCCTGACACAGGAGACAGCTTTCTGAAAGAACACATGATTCTGGTCAAGGAACACATTAAAAAATTCTAGTATCGATGCAGGTATCGATAGAGAGGAACCAGGCCAAATCCAGAGAGCAGCTGCTGCAGAACCTCTAGAAGCAGATGCATGAGCATGTTGGGAGCTGACACAGAGGTGACACTGAAAAACTCAGAGCCGTGATTTCTGACAGGCTGAAGCCTCCTGGAGGAGCTTTGTGGTGGGCTCCACCCCCAAGACAACTCAGAAAAATGGGTGCATTCAAAGGCTTTTAAGGACAGGCTGGAGGCCTTGACCTACCCACAGAGTGTGGC